>NW_006239272.1:477478-564787 GCF_000226075.1 Solanum tuberosum | reverse complement strand
TTTTTTATTAAGGAGGCAAAGTAAATATTATGGTATTACAGTAATACCAAAATATGTTTCACTAAGATTTTTTTTTCATTTATTTATTAAATCAAGACATAAACTATACAACAATATCATAAAAAAAATATTTGTTTCCGTGATTAAGTCTGTTTGAATTTTTTTAATAAGTTTTCTTTAATTTTATTTATTTGTGGGTCCGTGTTTACCTGATATAAAAATATACAAGTAATTTATTTTGCTATGTCAATATTTTATTTAATAATAAATTTGATTGTGGGATTTTATTGATAAAAATATCTAAGTTTAGTGATCTTATTGATTCAAAACAAAGTTCAATGATTTTGCTAGATAAATTCTTAAAGTTGAGTGACCTTTTGAGATATTAACTCTACTATGTGGCATCTAATACCAGAGTGCGTGTAAAACACACCTATTAGGAGTGTGAGACCCTTGGAGAGGGTCTAAAAGTCACATTAGGGCTTTTATATAGCCATCATCTTCCTAGTTGGATCTAACACAATTGTTGGATAGAATTTGAGGTTTTCTTGGCCTTTCATTTTTTTTATCTTTTCCCCCCAAATTTCTTCTCTATTGTTTATTGTCATTATACTGCTCTCTTTATTATGAAGCACACAATGAAAGGCAAACACTACTCCCAAACATCTTACACTAACATTAAGCATAAAACAAAGAAAAATTTTCAAAAATTTTCAAGAAAAACAATGTAATTGACTAAAACCCAAAACCAACAAAGACACAAATAGAAGATTAAATTCAGTTTAAACAACAAATAAATTCGAAAATAAATTGAAAAATTTACCTAGATAAGTTGAGAATCAAACAAAAACAACAAAAAAAAACTCAAATAATTTTTGAAATTGACCCCTATTTAAGTCAGACCCCTGTTTCAGATCCAACCAAACACAAACTTACTGCCTTCCTCTCGTCCTCTTCACCTTCTCCGACCAAAACACCTTCATTCTCACCGCCTCCAACAAGCTTCAACCAACAACTATAAGCGAGAACCAACAACAACAACAACAAAAATACCAAACCAATACTCCACCAATAAGTCTCGACCTTCCTAAAGCCGCCAATCCCGAGCTCCGGCGAGATTGTGAACAACTAGAAACAATCAGACCCCCACTCTTCCTTAGGCCACCAGTCACCACCAAAACCCCAATCCAATAAAATTCAAAATCAACTCCGAACTCCGATGAGATTGTGAACAATCAAAAGTCATGCTAACATTTTTTACTTCAATGGAAAGAGTAGAAGAAGTAGGAAAAATGAAAAGGCAAGGAAGATTAGAAGAAGGGATGAAGTGAATTTGTGGGGATGGAGACAGTTATAGCAAAAAGAAATAAAAATTGAAAAGAAAAGTGTTGCTACATTAATCTAATATAATAAAAGGAAAAATGATGTGGAGTGACTATATATATGTGTGTCATTTTATAACCATACGTGTCATTTTATAATTATTTTTAAAATTATGTGTTAGGCGTTTGTGATACACACAATTGAGTAGTAAAAAATATGTTTAAAATGTTGTGTTTCGATGGGTTCAGGGGTTCAGATGACAAAGGGAAAGTAGAAGGGTTCACAATACAAACACATACAAGTATAAGAGTCCACCAGATCATTTTGCCTTTCTTGTATAGTAGTACATGTTTTTACATAGTAAAAAACATTGGGGCCCACTTAAATTTACTTGCAATTGTATTTCTTATATAGTAATACATATTATTACATAACAAAAAATATTGGAGTCACTTGAATATTGTCCATTTCCTTGCAATTGTGAGAAATGTGAATAAGCAAGCAACACTTCATCAACATGCTTGCTTGCTTATTCACATTTCAAATAAAATTGGGCCCACTCTTATTTACTTGTAATTGTATTTCTTATATAGTAGTTTTACATAGCAAAAAGGAAAAATCACCCCATATATATATTTAATAGATAATATTACGAGTTTTAAAGCTACTTTTAAAATATTCTTGCTTATAACAGTTTAATTACGGGTTATAACAGATCACATTTTATTTAAAAATCAATTACATTTTTTACTTTATTAAATAAATTATATTTATAATTTTATATTTATTATTAAATGATAAAAATAAATAATCTACCATAATTATCTCTTACACATTTATAGGAAATTTACCTTGATTCTTGTTCCTTTTTTACTTTTACACGTCAAACCCACACCCCTAATGTCACTACGCCTCTTCTAGTCAGTAACCCACCACCCCTACGTTCAAAAAGTAAAATTTTCCGTTGTAACAATTACCCATTCCTCTTTCACCTCATCAATCATCTTCCATTCAAACCATTTCTACATCTCAAATCACCTCCTAAATCAGAAAATATTCAGTCTACAATCAGAAACAAAGGGCTATTTCACAATACTAAGAATCAAGGTTTCAAGATTTTCGTTAAAACATGTCAGAAATCAGAACATACTTCTAGAAAAAGTCTTAGATTAGTAGAAGCGAGTTCTACTGTTGGAATAGAGCCTTCGACGTTTAATGTATTGACTCAAATGCCACTGCATAACAAGAATGCAACTCCAGCAAACAACTTGATACTTCTCAAAATAAGAAGCAGATTACAAGAAAGAAGAAGAAAACTCAAGCAAAAGCAGATTACAGAAAAGGAGAAGAAAACTCAAGAAAAGAAAATTGAAAGTCTTTCAAATCAGAAGGGACAAAAGAGGAAGGGGAAAATGGTGAAACCTTCTGATTCGGACTCAGATTTTGTAAGCGAGAAAAATATCAAAAAAATAAAAAAAATCAACAAATGTAGAAACGGGCCAGTCATCAAAACCCTCCAAAAGAAGAGCAACAATGAAGGAGGCTTCAGAAATCCCAATATCAAAAAGGGTAAAAAAGTGGTTAGGGTAAATATTTTATATTTATTTTTCAATAATTAAGTTTAGTAGAATTTTTGTTATAACAGTTTATTTATGCATATTATTTGTGGCATGAATTTTATTTTGATGTTTGACATGAAATTGTTGTGACATAAGCATACATATGTATAGTTACTATCATGGAATTGATATTACTTTGGTTATTATTTTTATCAAAAAAGGTATGAAGCATGTTTAAGATTGGTATGAATCTGACTTAATATTGGTTTATGAATGTGGTATGCAGTATGTTTAACATTTGTATGAACTTATTTAATTTTGGTATGAACTTTGTATACCTTTTAGCAAGAAAATTATCATTCAAAATCTCTTATTATGTCTATGAATGTGGAATGCAATATGAATAATATTGGTATGAAAAATGTCTTAATATTGATTTAGGAATGTGGTATGCAGTATGTTTTAACATTGGTATGAAACTGATTTAATTTTGGTATGAAGTTGATACACCTTTTAGCAGGGAAGTTATTATTCAAAATCTCTCATATCTGTATATAAATGTGGTATGAAACAAGAATAATATTGGTATGAAACTGTCTTAATATTTGTATGAAGTTTGTCATCTAACTAATATCTGTATATGAATGTGGTATGAAACAGGAATACTATTGGTATGAAACTGTCTTAATACTTGAAGTCATGCATCTGATAAATGTGCCTCAACAAGAGTCAAGTTCAAAGTATGTATGTCTATCCTTTAGTGATTTCATCATAAAAATTAATTCACTTTATTTCTTAAAATTATTTTTCTTTCATTTTTGTTTCAGTGATTGTATGTACACATGTTTATTTGTTGAATACATCAGCAATGAAGTTTTTAATATGGATTCCATTGATATCGATGCAAAGTATCATCGTCAAAGGTACGCCACAATCATATGGCAGTACGAAAAAATAAAGAACGATGATGGTGCGATTTAGTGAGAGTGAAGCAACTGAAACTGTTGCTAGCAAATTTGGTGGATCCCGCATAGCAAAAGAACATGTTCCGACCATCAACAATTATCCTACACCAAAATCACAAAAATCTAATTTGAGATAGTTGATTGGAGCTTAGACTCTTAAGTATTAGAAGTTTTTAAAATTTTTGGATGATATATATTTGTTTTTTCCTACTGTTTTATGTTTTTGGATGATATATAATATTCACTGTTTTCTTCCAACTATATATAATATGCACCATTTTCTCAAGTTGGATACTAACAGTACACAATTTGGATATCAACATTTTTATTGGACTTTAGTTTGAAAAAAATCACATAAACATAGTACCAAATAATTCATATTCATTGTTACACTTAACATATGAATTACAGATTGTCTATTATAATTCTGGGATACTGATTATATAAAAACTGCATACCAATTGGGTTCAAAATTAAACAGTTTTAGTTTTGGATATTAATTGAAAATCAAATGAACAACAATTTAGATTACATGAAATAAGAGTGTCATAGAATTGGTATTCAATTTGTATAAAATTGGTATCCAATTCATATATGATTGTTTTTTTTTACTTCATAATCTAAAGACAAAAACTAAAAAAATAAAAATGTATGAAGTTGGTATCCAACCTATATAAATATTCGAAGAAACGAATCTGGCAATGTAAAACAAAAGAAGAAAATCTGATTTTTGAAATACAAAAAAAAAAATCGAGGAGAGAGAATAATTTGAACAAAAGAAGAAAATCTGATTTTTGAAATACTTTTAACTGATTGGAGTAAAAAAAGGAAAACAAATATTCCTATTTTGTTTTGAATCAATTTATGGCAATTATGAATTATCATTAATGTATTCAAATTAATTACTATAACTAAATTCTGTATTTTACTTTTTATTAGTTTTTAAAATTCATTTTTTATTATTATTTTAAAACTCTTTTTTTAATAAACTGTTATAACCTGAAATTTTTTATTGTTACAACTTAAAATTTTTATTATACTGTCATAACTTGAAATTATTAGTTTATATATGTCATTTATGAAATTTTCACAAGCAAAAAATATTGGGGCCCACTTAAATATACTTGCAATTGTATTTCTTATATAGTAATACATATTTTTATATAGCAAAAAATATTGGAGCCACTTGAATATTGTCCATTTCCTTGCAATTGTGAGAAATGTGAATAAGCAAGCAACACTCCGTCAACATGGTTGCTTATTCACATTTCAAACAAAATTGGACCCACTCTTATTTACTTGTAATTGTATTTCTTATATAGTAGTACATGTTTTTACATAGTAAAAAATATTGGGCCCACTTAAATTTACTTGCAATTGCATTTCTTATATTAGTAATACATATTTTTACATAGCAAAAAATATTGGAGCCACTTGAATATTGTCCATTTCCTTGCAATTGTGGACTCGGTGAATATTTACAATTTATTCGATTTGTTCATTTTAAATTTATATGCCTTTTCAAATATTAATATGACTATTTTATTGTAATATTCATATTAATTGATATATAATTACACATTTTAAGAAATGATTTGAAATCAGTAATAAATATTGAGGGCAAAATATAGGGAAAAAAAACCTTGATATGCTAACTATGTGATTTCAAGTAAATATTAGTCATGAAAATTTAATTATTTATATATTACTTATTTCTATTTTAATATTTCATCTTCTATCTTACATATAATAATATATAAATTATTTTAATTTATACATATATTAATTATGCATTTTTCTAATTTTACATTATCAAAAAATCATGTTAAATAAGTACTGCCTAAAATGTAGTAAATATACCTATGATTTAAATTTAAACTTTTGGTTTAATTGTTTAAAATTCTATCATATTTTATCATTATTAATTAAGTAATACATTTGCTTATTATTTCTCTATTTTTTTATTCTTAATTTTCCTTTGATTTCTAATGTTAATGTTAGATTGTTGATATTATAAGTAGAAAAAAAATTAATATTTATAATTTAAAAATTAAAAATATCATAAGTAAAAATTACGAATTTCAAATAATAGTGATTGGGCCCGTGCAGAACACGGACTACCCATTTCTAGTACTTTAAGAAGATTCCTTGACAGAGAAATCCGTGAGTGAAAACAGAAAATATGTTTTTTTTTTAAAATATAGTAATAATAAACTGTAACTTGTACTCTCCAGTAATTTTGTACAAGTCTGAATAAGTTCAACAGAAAATCATTTTCACCCTCTAACTAATCAAACACCCCCTCTTGAACATTAATAATAATTAAAATTCTATTATTTATTTAAACAAGCGAGAATAGCAGAGAATAATAACTATACAAATATATTTCAATGTAGGAAATAACAAAATAATTAATTTATTAAGGCCAAATTTTTAAAATTATACTTATTTAGATTTTAAATTATTTTAAATTATAATGTATGTAATATTTTATCAATGACAATCAAAACTTGTTAGACAATAGGTAATACCCGAGGCATTTATATTACTTGACCCTCGTTCTAAAAATAGTTGTTTTAATTTACTTGTCCAATTTATGAAATAATTTTTTTTTTCTACCCTTAGTATTAAATAATTGCATAAAGTTGTAATAGTCAAACTTAATGTTCTGAAACATTATTAATAATGTTAGTTTAGTAAAATACATCTTTAATTTTTTTTTAAAAAAGGGTGCCATATGAAACATGGAGTAAGAGAGTGGAGAAATACAAAATATACGCATACATACACATACACACATTTAATGTATATATTATATAGAAATAACAGTCATATAAATAATATCAATTCTTTTACAAATTCATAAAAATATTTTTCTACTTATAATGTTAATGAACTTAAAGAATTTTTTTTTTTATAAATACATATGTTAAAAATAAATTATATATAATATATACAAGTATTACATATTTGTGATTGTGATATAGCAATGGTAAATCAACAATGCATAGGAATTAGGATAAAGGGGGGGGGGGGGGTTGATTATTGTTAAAAATTGAAAGGAGATTTTGATTTTTAAAATAAAAAATTGGAAGGTGAAAATGATATATATATTAAGTTATTATTTTTCTGGTTTATCAAGTTATTTTATTATTGTAATTAAGTTATTATTTTCTGGAGACCATATTTGACTTATTATCTATGAAAATTTATCTAGTATCATAGGAAAACTTAATCACACGTTGCTATAAAATTTTGGGAAATTTTCGTAAATAACCACTATAATAAATTTAATATGCTCTATAGCTATAGTTTGCATATTTATGGATTGTGGCAACAGTTTAAGCTGGCTCGTTTGTATATTTTGCTGCTACATTTGTATAATTGAGCTATTTTTATATAAATTCAAAATAACGAATTTATACAAACACAAACATCTAAACTTTAAATAGTTATACAAATTATATTATACAAAATTACATTATATAAAAGTTATACAAATTCCGAATTATACAAACGTGCAAATTATACAAACTCAAAGCCCCAACCCACATAATTATAAGTGAATGTTGGTCGCAAGTGGTAATTAACTAGAATTATAGCTATGATGACTAATTAACTAGTACTCCCTATCTCCCTAATTACTTGTTCAATTTTCTTTTTTTACTTGTCCCTTTTTACTTATCCATTTTGACATATCAAGAGAAAACATATTTTGTTTTACCAATTATACCCTCAATTATTTAATCTTCAAAATATAGAATTTCTTGAACATGTTAAATTTTCTATTCATTCACTTCATAATTAATAGGGGTAAAATGGTAAACTCATCATATCTATCATTATTTTCTTAATAGGTATATCAATTCAAAAATGGACGAGTAATTAAACACAAAAAGAGTATATGATTGCTTAATCATGTAATTTTTTCTAAAAAACTTGCTCACTATGAGTACACGCAACTTAATTAAACTCAACGACTAATGATGATTGCCCATGCATATGACCTTTGGTTGTCCGAGGCATGTCCGATATTGTACTCATTTCTGTTTGAAACACAAAATAACATGATGTTGGCTGCTATGCTCCATCAATTATGACTTTCTTTTAACTGATCTTAAAATGGAGATTGTCAACACCCAAAACTCTAACAAATAAAATAAAAAACATGAGATAAGTTTAAATGTGAATTTCATAGACAAAATAAGTCAAAATCATCGTACAACGCTCAATAACTAGTTACACTAATACAAGAGAGGAGAAGTACTAAATACAAATTTGAACCACTACATAGTCCATCTAGAAGGAAGTGTTGGGAAAACGCGGACAAGAAAAACATATATGGTCGAAATAATGGAAATGAAATGGGAAAATAATGACACCAAATTTTTTATGTGGAAACCCTTTTAAATAAGGGAAACAAACCACGGGCCAAGAGGAGTAACTGATATCACTATATCAAAGATTTTTTATACTGTGTAGTCACGAATACAATATTCAAAGTGACTACTACACACTCAAAAGGAATAACACTCTATGTATTTTCTATCTTACTAAAAAATATCGCTCACACTCTATTTTTCTTCACACACTATTTTCTTGTATAGTCTATAAAAACCTCACAGCTCCTTATATTTTTCTTTCTCAGTGAATTGGTGTATCTTACAAATGAGCTAATGAGCTCTTTTTATAGAAGAAATATACAACTGCAACTATTCACATTATGTCAAAGTTGTGCCACCGAAAGTTTTCAATTATTGTATTTCTCAACATTTGCTGCCAACCATGCCAACCATTGACAATTGCATGCAGCAATTGCTGAAAGTCAATATATGATTGGACCCCACAAATCTCCCCCTCCAGTCACATGCACCAGAATGAGGTATCTTCATCTTTAGAGAGAGCTCATACCCACAAGTTTTTTGCATAACTCAAACTCGTCTTTCGATATCGTCATGGTCAGCATATCTGTAGGATTTTCACTTGTGTGGATCTTTTTGACGTGAAATGATTCACTTTCCACTTCCTCAAGAATCAAATGATATTTGACGTTGATGTATTTTGTCAAGTCTATTGCACTGTGACTGTCACAATAAACAACATACTCCATCTGTTGCAATCCAAGTTCTTGAAGAAATCACTTTAGCCATATCATCTCCTTGCCGACTTCAGTAGCCTCAATATACTCAACTTCAGTTGTAGATAGTGCAACACACTTCTACAACTTCGACTGCCATGATATAGCTCCCCCTGAAAAAGTAAACAATTATCCAGTAGTGGATTTTCTGTTATCAAGGTCACCTGCCATAACAACATCTGTATAGCCCTTCAAGATTGGATCTGATGCTAAAAAACACAAGCATTCATCCGAGCTTCCTCTAAGATACCTGAGTATCCACTTCACAGCTTCTTAATGCTCTTTTCTCGGATTGTTGAGAAATATTTTGATTACACCAACTGCGTGGGTAATATAATTAAGGTCTAGTACATACCATTGCATACATTAGACTTCCGACGACCGAGGAATATGGAACTTTTGCCATGCTCTCTTTTTCCTCTTTAGCTGTAGGACACATCATCTTGCTCAACTTCATATGACAAACAAGAGGTGTACTAATAGGCTAAGCATTCTTCATATTGAAGCGCTTTATTACATGTTCAATGTACTTCTTCTGTGACAAATAAATCTTCCTTTCATCTCTGAGACGAGTATTTCTCATGCCTAAAATTTGCTTGGCATGACCCGAGTCTTTCATAGCAAAATACTTAAACAACTTTTTCTTCATATTGTCAATTTTGGAAGTATTCTTGCCCACAATTAACATATCATCCTTATACAGAAAATGATGATAAAATCATCGTCAGAAAGTTTTTGTACAAATACACTATGATATGCAGAAGTCTTCTTATAGTGTTGCTCCCCCATAACATATTCGAACTTCTTGTACCACTGTCTAGGAGCTTGCTTTAGGCCATAGAGACTCTTTCTGAGTTTGCACACAAAATTTTCTTTACCATCTACTTTGAAGCCCTCAGGTCGTTCCATATAAATCACTTCTTCTAGGTCACTGTGAAGGAAAGTCGTCTTCACATTCATATACTCAATCTCTAAATTAAGACTAGCAGTCAAACCTAGAACCGTACGAATGGAGGACGTTTTCACGACATGAGAAAATATTTCGTCAAAGTCAATACCCTTCCCTTGACCAAATCTCTTAACAACCGATCTAGCTTTGTACCTGGGCTTCAATTTGTTTTCTTCAACGTTAACTTTGAACACCCATTTGTTCTTCAAAGCTCTCATGCCCTTGGGCAATTTCACCAACTCATAAGTGTGGTTCTTATACAAAGACTTCATCTCATCTTGCATGACTTCAATCCATTGACCCTTGTACTTATTTTCCATGGCCTCCTCATAACATTTAGGTTCTCCCGCGTTAGTGAGTAACATAAAATTATTAGGTGAATAATGAGAGGAAGGAACCCATTGTCTTGTGGACCTAAGCGGAATATTTGATTCGTCCACAACTTCATGAGCAAGAGGATCATCAATAACAACATCATTGTAATTATCATCATCAACGTGTTGATTTGATACATGATTCTGGGTGCCACCATGATTATCAAGCCCAACAACATCATGGACACTTGTGTGAGGAACTTTATCTAGATGAACTATGCCATCAAAACTTGAAGATTATAGCTTCTCCTCTTTGTCAATATCTTCAATTATTTTATTTTCCAAAAAATAATATCACGGTTTCTCACAAGTTTCTTCTCAATTGGATCATATAGCTTGTAACCAAATTCATCAAGACCATATCCAATGAAGATGCATTGTCTTGTCTTGGCATCTAACTTTGACCTCTCATCTTTCGGCACATGTAAAAAAGCTCTACCACGAAATACTCTC
The DNA here is from genome assembly GCF_000226075.1 of Solanum tuberosum. Classification (NCBI taxonomy): domain Eukaryota; kingdom Viridiplantae; phylum Streptophyta; class Magnoliopsida; order Solanales; family Solanaceae; genus Solanum; species Solanum tuberosum. The sequence continues at coordinate 554,027 of NW_006239272.1, read as the reverse complement.
AAATGGTCATAGAAAAATCCTTTCCATACCAAACTCTATTTGGAACATCACTTTGCAAAGCAATAGCAGGAGATAGATTAATATCATATGCATCGGTCAATAATGCCTCACTCCAAAATAAGTTCATGTAACACTCGGAAAACTAGTAAGTTACACTAGAACTTTACGTGGGGGTTCTTGAGTTTTATGTGAGGGGTAGAATCGTAAAATGACTTCCCATACTTAGAATGAAGGTTTTAGGGTTAGGGCGTAAAGGTATGACCCCCAAGGACCAACCAAGGGTCCTTGAGGGGGACCCAAAACTGTCCCCAAAAGCTGCCCAAAAAGGGGCCACCTACGGATGAGACTCACGCCCCGTAGGTGGACCCACACCCCGTGGAAAGGGGTCGTGGGTCAAGGAACCATTTTAAGAGTTGCAGGCCACCACCCATGAAGGACCAGTACGGTCCGTAGACCTACCCACGGTCCGTGGGTCGGGGTCTCATGGGTGAGGCAGTTTGAAGTTAAGTCATTTTAAGTTGGGGACTTAGGGGTTAATTCATTATTAGTTAGGGGGTTAAATAGGGTCCTTTTATTAGTATTTAGACTACCTATATAAACCTAATATACCTATAAACTAAATCAATTAAGTCATTCATCCAAGACCCCAAAAAAAAACCCAGTTCCCTCCAAGAAATTCTCTCTCTAGAAAGTGAAGAAGAAGAAGAGAAGAAAGCTAGGTCAAATTCCTCCATTGTTGCAACCTTTTGTGAGGGATTTATATCCAAGGTATGATAGATTATTCATCCTTTGATTCTTCCATCCATGGAGACCCTAGAATTCCCCCAATTGTGAAGATGAACCGAATTCTAGCTAGGGTTTCTTCCTATGTTGTGGGCAATTGAGTGGAGTACTTGTTTATGATTGATTTAGTATTGAATTATGTTATTATGCATATCTTATGTTTTTTCCATGGTTAACCCTAGTCTAATTGGTGAAATTGAAGTTATGTGGGTTTATGCCATGAAAGGTGAAATTGAGGATTTACATGTGATCTTCTAGAATTGATGTTATGAGTAGTAATTGTTCAAGAATAGAAACATGTAAACATGAATTGAACTATATTATAGTATATATGATGGATTATGACTAGTAAAGCTTGAAGTTGAACCTTGATGATGAATTATAACTAGAATCACTTGATAATGAAGAATGTGATTAAAATGCCTTGAAATCTAGGTATGCATGATGATAGTAAAAAGAAAAACTTGAAGACATGAATTGATTAGATTAGGGCTTATATTATGAATCATGAATATATTTCCTAAGATGAAGACTTATACACATGAATTGGCTAAGATCAAGTATGTATGATGATATATGGCTAGAATTGCTTAAGAATGAAGCACGTGGTTAGATTATCTTGAGAATTATGCATATGTGATGACAATGTGAGGTGTTGCTTGAGAGTAAATATTGTAGTACGAATGTGATTACTAGGGCTTTGAGGGTAAAAGCTAATATGAATGAACCAAGAATGTTAAGGCTTTTAGAGTGAAGCCATCATGTAGGTTGAATTGTATATGGTATTATTATGGAAATACTTCACCAACATGACCTATGTTATGAGTATATGGGATTATGCATGTAATGACTTGATTACTTGAACTATGATTATATCCATGTCTAATATAATGAATTCTAGATGTGTTGATTGAATATGGTCCTTGGTCCTTGAAAGGGAAATATATGATATTATACATGTTTTATGAAGGTTGTGTACATGCTTTAAGAATACCTTTTGTGAAAGTAAAGTGATTATGACTTTGATGTAATAGTGGTGTTGTTTCAAGGCTATTCTCTCTCTCACACACACTTATGCATAACTATGAATGAAAAGACCATGATTATGATGATATTATTGTGTTGATGTGAAAGGTTTTCTCACATAATGAAGATTCTAGGTTGAAAGTCAGTTCTCACATAATTGAATCTAACATAATGAACATGATGTGAAAGGTTTGCTCACATAATGAAGATTCTAGGTTGAAAATCAGTTCTCACCTAATTGAATCTAACATGAAGACATGGACGGTGAAAGGTTATTCTCACGCATGATCTAATGAGATATCCTAATGAAACAAGTTAGGATTCAATAAGTACTCCATGGGAATTATGCTTAGCACCGAGTGGATATTGAATATGAGAAAGAGGCTATTCCGTTAAGTAAGACTGGGTTTCTAAAAGTAATCTCATGAGATGGAAGCTCCCATGTTAAGTAAGGTTGGGGTTTCTAGTATCAATCTCCTTATCCCATAAAATACGTTCCCCCGTAGGTTATTTAGCTATTGGATCCACCTAAAAGCTAATACATATTAGTTCTACCTTAGGCAAGTAGGACACCTCTTTTCGATGGGGGGCATGACACCGGATTCCAAGTTAAGCTCACATGGTCTATGTCAGTTAAAACTAATTCCCACAAGGTCAAGTCTAGTATGGACTATGGTTACTCAAGAGGCTTTAGTTAGTATGGATGAGATAATGGGATCTTATTCATGCATTGCACAAGTATGCTTTGAGGGTAGTTGTGGTATGTTACTTTTATGTTATGATGGTCTATGTGATGAATAGGCCTATGACTTATGCTTATGATGTATGCTTTATAGGATTGTGCTATAGTGGCCTTCCTTGTGATGTTATGATTGACTAAAGGTGAGAGATTTCCTTGGTTATGAGAATTATGCTAAGGATGAGATCCTAAGATGGTAAGTATGATCATGATGACCAGAGGGGATACTTAGAATGTATGGGATTATGGGATCCTATCCATGCAATGCACAAGTATGCTTGGAGATTCCTTATGAAATGGTTCTCTTATGATATGAAGGTTTAAGTATTGACTTTGTATATGGACTAGGCTTTATTATGACTAATTCTTACATTATGTCTATGTTGGAGATTGTTCTTATGATTATGTTAGTATCTCTTATGCTTATACTTTATGTTTCATGAAGTATCTCTTATGTTTATGACTCATGTTTTATGTTGGCTAACCCTTGTGTTATGCTCTTATGATGTTATGCTAGCTATCATATTTAGTACATTTTGTACTAACGCATACTCTTGCCTACATTCTAATTAAATGTAGGGTTCAGTGATTTGATTTCCATTCTTGGGGATAGGTTTCTAAGGACAAAGAAGTTGAAGATTTGGTGAGTCCTCATAGCTTTGAGGATGTGATCACCTTTCCCCTATTTTGTCTTTCTTTTATGTTTTAGACTATTGTATGGGTTGCGTCCCAAGGTTCTATTCAAGGTTGTATTAGATGGTTTGAGACAAAGTATTATAGACTTCTGCTTGCTTCTATAAAAGACTTCGATTGTATGGAAAAAGTTTTTTAAAAATTTCCGTACTTTTCTATTATCTTATGTTATGATATGCTAAGTGGCTTGTATGAGACCCCTTCGGGGTAAAGTTCGCCATGTTACATCTAGGGTGTACCTCTGGGTCGTGACAAACTTGGTAATCAGAGCACAAGGTTTATAATGGTTCTGGGATTGTCTCAAACCACGTTTAGTGGAGTCTTGTTCATAAATGTGAAGCGCGCCACATTTATGAATAAGAAGCTCTTAGATGATTAGGAAACTTCACTTCTTCATTCTCTAAGTCGTGCCATACAGTTTAAATCTATAAGGTGTTTCTCCTTATCCGATGGTCTTCAAGATATGACTACTCAAATGGCTCATGCTACAAGAAGCGAGGGAAACAAGATTGGTTATGATGCCAATTATGGCTATGTGACTAGATAGGTCTTGATATGCTAGATTTAGATGTCATCCTTAGGATGTATTAGTAGTATTAATGATTATACTCCTATGAGATTGTAGAACCCATATACTTTGAGGGTTGCATGTACCACATAGCTAAGGTGAGGGAGATATGTTTAGGTGTTGACCAACTTCAAAGAGTTAGTTACCTTGTTAATATTGATCTTAGGTATGGTCATTTTGAGTAGGGTGTTTAGATAATACCTAGACATGATTGAAGGGTAGAACCCTACTTGGCTATCTTGAGCTTTGGGTATGTTGAAGAAGACTTAAGAAAAATGGTGTTTAGAAGAGACCTTTAGGCGTTCAATTAGTAGAATCCTAATAAGGGTAGTAGTAAAGTACACCATAGTTTAGAATCACCATGTGTGATGAAGATGAAGGCTTAGTGATGACTTAATCTGACCTTAGTTAAATTGAAATGAATGGTGCTTGAGTATGTTGAGCTTGGAGATGAAATTCCTCCTTTGTGGTGTGCATTTGAATGTGTCGCATGCATGATGGGCTGCTAGTCTAGAGTCTTTTCCTTTAAGAGGTGTTTAGAAATGACATTCAAGGATGAATATTCCCAAGAGGGAGATATTGTAACACCCGGAAAACTAGTAAGTTAAACTAGAGCTTTACGTGGGAGTTCTAGAGTTTGATGTGAGGAATAGAATCGTAAAATGACTTCTCGTACTTAGAATGAAGGTTTTAGGGCTAGGGCGTCAAGGTACGACCCCCCAAGGACCAACCAAGGGTCCTTGAGGGGGACCCAAAGCAATCCCTAAAATTTTCCAAAAAGGGGCCACCTACGGATGGGACTCACGCCCCGTAGGTGGACCCATGCCCCGTGGGAAGGGGTCGTGGGTCAAGGCCCCATTTTTATAGTTGCTGGTCACCACCCACGAAGGACCAGTACAGTCCGTGGGTTGGGGTCTCGTGGGTGAGGTAGTTTTGAAGTTAAGTCATTTTAAGCTTGGGACTTAGGGGTTAATTCATTATTAGTTAGGGGTTAATTCATTATTAGTTAGGGGTTAAGTAGGGTCGTTTTATTAGTAATAATACCACCTATATAAACCTAATAGACCCCTAAACTAAATCAATTAAGTCATTCTTCCAAGACCCCAAAACAAACCCAATTCCCTCCAAGAAATTCTCTCTCTAGAAAGTGAAGAAGATGAAACAGAAGAGAAGAAAGTTAGGTCAAATTCCTCCATTGTTGCAAGATTTTGTTAGGGCTTTATATACAAGGTATGATAGCGTATTCATCCTTGGATTATTCCATCCACGAAGCCCCTTAGAATTATCCCAATTGTGAAGATGAACTTTAATTGTAGCTAGGGTTTCTTCCTATGTTGTGGGTAGTGTTGAGTATGATTCCAAATTAGTGGATAGTACTTGTTTATGATTGATTTAGTATTGAATTATGTTATTATGAATATATTATGTGTTTTCCATGGTTAACCCTAGTCTAATTGATGAAATTGATGTTATGTGGGTTTATGTCATGAAAGGTGAAATTGAGGATTTATATGTGATCTTCTAGAACTGATGTTAGGAGTAGTAATTGTTCAAGAATAGAAACATGTAAACATGAATTGAACAAGATTATAGTATATAAGATGGATCATGACTAGTAAAGCTTGAAGTTGAACCTTTATGATGAATTATGACTAGAATCACTCGATAATGAAGAATGTGATTAGAATGCCTTGAAATCTAAGTATGCATGATGATAGTAAAAAGCAAAGCTTGAAGACATGAAATGATTAGATTAGGGCTTATATGATGAATCATGAATATTTCCTAAGATGAAGACTTATACACATGAATTGGCTAAGATCAAGTTTGTATGATGATATATGGCTAGAATTGCTTAAGAATGAAGCATATTGTTAGATTATCTTGAGAATTATGCATATGTGATGACCATGTGAGGAGTTGCTTGAGAGTAAAGCTTGTAGTATGAATGTGAATCCTAGGCCTTTGAGGGTAAAAGCTAATATGAATGAACCAAGAATGTTAAGGCTTTAAGAGCGAAGTCATCACGTAGGTTGAATTGTATATGGTATTATTATGGAAAGACTTCACCAACATGACCTATGTTATGAGTATATGAGATTATGCATGTAATGACTTAATAACTTGAACTATGATTATATCCATGTCTAATATAATGAATTTTAGATGTGTTGATTGAATATAGTCCTTGGTCCTTGAAAGGGCAAGATATGATATTATACATGCTTTATGAAGGTTGTGTACATGCTTTAAGAATACCTTTTGCGAAAGTAAAGTGATTATGACTTTGATGTATTAGTGGTGTTGTTGAAAGGATATTCTTTCTCACACACACTTATGCATAACTATGAATGAAGAGACCATGATTATGATGATATTATTGTGTTGATGTGAAAGGTTTTCTCACATAATGAAGATTCTAGGTTGAAATTCAGTTCTCACCTAATTGAATCTAACATAATGAACATGATGTAAAAGGTTTGCTCACATAATGAAGATTCTAGGTTGAAAATCAGTTTTCACCTAATTGAATCTAACATGAAGACATGGACGGTGAAAGGTTATTCTCACGCATGATCTAATGAGCTATCCTAATGAAACAAGTTAGGATTCAGTAAGTACTTCATGGGAATTAAGCTTAGCACCAGTGGATATTGAATATGAGAAATCGGCTCTTCCGTTAAGTAAGACTAGGTTTCTAAAAGTAATCTCATGAGATGGAAGCTCCCCCGTTAAGTAAGGTTGGGGTTTAGCAATCTCCTTATCCCATAAACTACGTGCCTCAGTAGGTTATTTAGCTATTGGATCCATTTAAAAGCTAATACATATTAGTTCTACCGTAGGCAAGTAGGACACCTCTTTTTGGTGTGGGGCATGACACCGGATTCCATGTTAAGCTCACATGGTCTATGTCAGTTAAAGCTAATTCCCACAAGGTCAAGTATAGTATGAACTATGGTTACTCAAGAAGATTTATTTAGTATGGATGAGATTATGGGATCTTATTCATGCATTGCACAAATATCCTTTGAGGGTAGTTGTGGTATGTTACTTTTATGTTATGATAGTCTATGTGATGAATAGTCCTATGGCATATGCTTATGATGTATGCTTGATATGTTTGTGCTATAGTTGCCTTCCTTGTGATGTTATGAATGACTAAAGGTGAGAGATTCCCTTGGTTATGAGAATTATGCTAAGGATGAGATCCTAAGATGGTAAGTATGATTATGATGACCAAAAGGGATACTTAGCATGTATGGGATTATGGGATTTTATCCACGCATTGCACAAGTATGCTTGGAGGTTCTTTATAAAATGGTTCTCTTATGATATGAAGGTTTAAGTATTGACTTTGTATATGGACTAGGCTTTATGATGACTAATTCTTACATTATGTCTATGTTGGAGATTATGCATATGATTATGTTAGTATCGCTTATGCTTATACTTTATGTTTCATGAAGTATCTCTTATGTTTATGACTGTTTTATGTTGGCTAACCCTTGTATTATGCTCTTATGATGTTATGCTAGCTATCATATTTAGTACAGTTTGTACTAACGCATACTCTTGCCTACATTCTAATCAAATGTAGGGTTCGGTGATTTGAGTTCCATTCTTGGAGATAGGTTTCTAAGGAGCAATGAGTTGATGATTTGGTGAGTCCTTATAGCTTCGAGGATGTGATCACCTTTCCCTTTTTTAGTCTTTCTTTTATGTTTTAGACTATTGTATGGGCTGCGTCCCAAGGTTCTATTCAAGGTTGTATTAGATGGTTTGAGACAAAGTATTATAGACTTATGCTTGCTTTTATAAAAGACTTCGATTGTTTGGAAAAAGGTTTTTAAAAAAATTCTGTACTTTTCTATTATCTTATGTTATGATATGCTAAGTGGCTTGTATGAGACCTCTTCAGGGTCAAGTACGCCATGTTTCATCTAGGGTGTACCCCTGGGTCGTGACAGTTCGACAACTTGCTTCTGAAAGAAAATATCTAACTCTTTCCATCAAGGTCATGTTCATCCTCTAAGCCAAACCATTAAGCTGTGAAGTCGTAGGAGGAGTCTTCTGGTGTCTAACACTTTGATACTTGTAGTATTCGTCAAGCAGTCCACAATATATGCCAGCATTATCAGTACAAATACATTTCTGTTTCTTTCCAGTTTCTCTTTCAACTGAAGCCTGAAACTGCTTGAAGACACCCAAGACTTGGTCTTTTGTCTTCAAGACATAGACTCAATGTTTTCTCGAGAAGTCATCAATAAAAGAGAAAAAGTAGAGTGCACCACCCAATGTGTAACATCCCGTCTTAGAAACGAGCTAAACATATAAAGAACAGAGTTGGAAAGAGTCAAATTGAAATTCTGACAAGTTATGCTAAGTTATGAGTTTGGGTCAACTTCAAACTACCATAACTTTTTGTACAGGATGAGTTAGGTGGCCCATAAGAGATAAAATGAAAGGTCTTGGAATCCTGTTTCCAACTCCACCGAGTTTTCTAATTTTTGAGTTTGGATGAGGGAGATATGGCCATTTGAAAATCTGCCTTTCCAGTAAAGGAAAGTTACCCAGATTTAAGAGGGGTATTTTGGTCTTTTCCTTACCCAATCAGATTGAAACAAATTTTGGTAATATCTAGGGGTCTAAAATGATTTGGTTCAGTTTTTCAAATCCTAATTTACACTAGGGTCTTGAGAGGAGTTCATGAAGAGGGGAAAAAGGAGAAAAGTCAAGGTGTTCGTCGAGTTCTTGAAGTTTTGTTGCGGAATTTCGCCAAGGATTCAATCCTAAGAGGTATGTGAGTTCTCAGAGTGTTGGGTTCGTTCACTCACATGCCAATCATGTTTTTTTCAGAGAAATTTTGTTCTTGAAGTTGAAGAGTTTGAGTTCTTGATTAGTTTCTTGTAGTATTGTTTCCATTCTTGAATTAGGATGAGTTTGATAATTTCTTAAGATAATCGTTGGAGTTTAAGAGTTGCTTTCGATTAGATTTTTGTGTACTTAGTTGGGTATTTCGAATCTAAGTGATTGGGGAAGAAAACATTTGATTCTAGGTGAATTGGGGTTAGAAAAAGAGTAAGAATTTTCGTCAAGGTTTTCTGGGAAAGGGCTGGCGCGCCGCCCCACAAATGCGCCAGCAGAGAGGCTCTGTAGGTTGGGGCCTAGCGCCCTGCACCAGCCAGTGTGCCCCACCTGCAGCTCTGTATTTCAAGGGCTGGTGCCCTGCGGCACTCAGTGCGCCAGGGTCGCCTGCCCCCACCCTTTCTCTGTCGTTTAGTCCGTCTAAGTTCTTTCAAAGGGTACCTTTACTCCCCTTTCATTCTAACTACTCTAAACTACTTCTAAACATCTAGAAATCATTCATAACATGAATCATAACCTTGAATCCATAATTCAAATTCAAGGTAGAGCTAATAGTCAAGTCTTGAGAGTTTTTTGAGTCATTTTAATAAGTCTTCTACATTGTTTTTAAACTTGTTTTAAGACTTGAGCACTTGAGTTTGAGAAAGAGTAGTGTTGAGTTCATTTCTTTAAATGATATATGGGACCTAAGTATTCCCAAGAGTAGATATTTTCACATTTAAGATGAGAGGAAACACTGATTTCCAAAAGAGCTTTTGAGCAGTTTTGAGTACCATCTCTTTTAAGAGATTTTTTTTTGAGTAATAATCACAAACCAGAGAAAGAGTTATGTTTTTAACATATGAGATAGTTAAATTTTGGGAGTAGTATTGAGCACCGATATGGGGACGAGATCAGCTACCTCACACTCCTTATAAACCATATAGCCAACGTGGGTAGAAAGGGTCATACTTTTTAGATGATTCCTTAATGCTTTTAGCATAGACTAGTGGATCCACTTAGTAGTAGGTCCTATACCCCGGCAAAGTATAGAACAGTTCTGGTAGTGTGGGCTAGACGATGTATCATCACATAGCTCATAGTGATGCTTGTCGGTTAGAGAAACTACCACGCAGAGATATTTGTATTCTTATATACACAGAGTTTATTTTGTATTTTCATATACACACAAAGTTTATTTTGTATCCTTGCATAAAAACTGAGTATAATGTATTTTTAAATACATTGAGTTGTTATCTACTTGTTTGAAAAGCTTTTTTTTATACAGCATTATTTACTACTGCTTTATATTGAAATGATTTGAGTATCCCTGAGTTGAGTTGAGATAAGGTAAGTGTTTCTTTCAGTTCCAGTTCAAGCTTGTGTCTTGTTTAGATTTCCCTCACATGCTCGTACATTCCATGTGCTGACGCCATATGACCTGCTGCAGATACAGGTAACCATGATCATCATCCAGCGCTTCATTGATCCAGTTGAGTTCCAGAGTTTATTGGTGAGCCTCCTTGCTTCCAGAGGATCCCCTAATTACTTTTCAATATTTCAGTTGTTAGGATGATCGGGGGTCTTGTCCCGACATCCCTCTTAGTATTAGAGGCTTCATAGATAGACATACAATAGTTCATGAGTCTTGTTCATTTAAGTTGTTTTGTTTTTAGACTTGAGTTGCCTCTTTGGCCTATTGAATGTTTCCTTTAAAAACATTCTCAGTTTATTATTTGAATTTATCTTTTGAGACTATTCCATGCTAACTAAGTCTTCCACTAAGAGTTAAGCCAGACCAAGGGTTTGCTTGGGGCCAACGATGGTTCTCAAGTGTCAGCAGTGTCCAGGGTGTAGGCTCGGGGCGTGACACAATGTCTTTGTCTTCATTGGACCACATAAATTAGAGTGCACAAACTCAAGAAACTCTGTCTTTCTTGAAGGAGGGTTAGACTTAAAGGAAACTCTAGTTTGTTTACCTGCCAAACAGTGCTCACACTTTTCTAATTTAACACTTTGGAAATATGACAATAATTTCTTCTTGGCTAGAACATTAAGTCCTTTCTCGCTGATGTGGCTAAGCTTCTTGTGCCGTAACGTTGAAGAGTTATCACTGTCAACCACATTCACCATTTCAACACAAGTAGAAGCCATAGTCCAGTATAGGCCACAATGTTTGTTACCACGAGCCACAACCAAGGAACCCTTAACGAGTTTCCATTTTCCATCACCGTTGGTACTAACATATCCTTCATCATCCAAAACACCAACATAAATTAGGTGCACACGAACATCAGGAGCATGTTTCATATTGTTCAAAACTAGTCTAGTTCCAACACTAGTTTCCAAACAAATAGTACCAATACCAACCACCCTAGATACAATCTCATTACCCATACTCAAGGTTCCAAAATCACCAAGAGTATAGAAAGAGAAAAATATTCTTCCTTAATGTCACGTGAGATGTGCCACCAGTGTCCACAACCCAGCTTGACTCAGCACAAGTAATATTTATCATATCTACATCAAGGACGGTAACAAAATATTTGGTGGTGACAGTGGCTAGGCAATTTTCATTGCCATCTTCTTTAATGTCCTCTCTGTTTTTGTTCTCCCTCTTAAACTTCCTGCAAGACTTCTTTGTGTGCCCTTTCATGCCACAATGATAGCACTCAATATCCTTAAGTTTGCCTCTGGATTTGATCCTATTTTGTTCTCTATTCTTATAACCACGAGTTTTGTCTCTCCCCCTGGATCCAGTTATTAGTACATCTGACAAAGAAAAACCTTGAGATTTTCTTTTCATCTCTTCGTTCTACTTTTGACGAATCCATAGAGATCACACCATTCGGAGCAAAATTTGACAATAAAGTTATAAATATTTCTCAAGAATCTAGTAGGGAACCAAGTATAAGCAAGGCTTGAATTTCATCATCAAATTTGATGCCCATAACATATAACTACTTCATGATGCCCTGAAAATTAGAGAACCATCATGATACATTAAACTCAACATCTGCTTTATTAAGAACATTTTGTTGTTTCCAGTATTCCAAGCATACAAACTTTCAAGATGCTCTTATAAGGTTCGAGCATGTGTCTCCCCAAAAATATGGTTCAACACATTATCGTCAACCAATTGCCTAATGAATCCATAAATCTGTCTCTGCAACAAATTCCACTTTTCATCTATTTTATTTTGAGGCTGTACAATGGTAAAGACTAGTTTATAAAAATTCTTGACATAAAACAGATCTTTCATTTCCCCCCTTCAAATGGCATAATTAGCACCATTCAAAGTAACCATTCTACTTGTGTTGGCTTCCATCATTTCCCCAAAAATATAGCTATTGCAAACAAAAGTAAATCTTTTCTAATGTGGAAGTTCAGACTGTGCTGCAACCACAAAGCTTATTCAGATAAAGCCTTGGATCTGATACCAGTTTGTTGGGAAAACGCGGACAAGCATAAAAAATATATATGGTCAAACTAATGGAAATAAAATGGGAAAATAATGACACCAAGAATTTTAGATGGAAACCCTTTTAAATAAGGGAAAAAATCACGGGCCAAGCGGAGCAACTGATATCACTATAGAAAAGATTTTTTACACTGTGTAGCCACGAATACAATATTCAAAGTGACTACTACACATTCAAACGGAATAACACTCTTTTGATTTTTTACCTTACTAAAAAATATCGTTCACAATCTATTTTTCTTCACAAACTATTTTCTTGCATAGTCTATGGAAACCTCACAGCTCTCTATATTTTTCTTTCTCTATGAACTGGTGTATCTTACAAATGAGCTAATGAGCTCCTTTTATAGAAGAAATATGCAACTGCAACTATTCACAATATGTCAAAATTGTGCCACCGAGAGTTTTCAATTATTATATTTCTCAACATTTGCTGTCAACTATAAATTTGCCAACCTGCCCACCATTGACAATTGCATGCAACAATTGTTGAAAGTCAATATAGGGGCTAGACCCCACATGAAGAAAGACGGGGATAAGTAAAATATCTAGAATTCAGTGTCGTGGAACAACCAAACAACTCAGCATGAACTCTAGGAACCACTTCAAGCTCGAATATGTCTCACCAACCACTCAAACCGAGAACAAAACATGCACTCAAAAGGTATAATAAGTATATAATAGGTACGAAAGTCACAATGCTAAAAAAATCTGTCAAAATCAACCTCAAAATTAGTTATTTTTAAAGAAACAGACCTCATGAGGTTAGTTAAATGATTAGAGAAATCTATGAAATACTAATACCGACAACATGAAGTCATGATAAAATTTTGAGAAAATATAGAGACATCAAGAGCTTAGAATAAGGAATTTTAAAAATTATGCTTTTAATAATTATGGCGACCTCACGAGGTTGAGGCCAGTATTATCTAAAATTTGAAAAATTATAGTTATTACCCTTATGGGTTCACAATTTAGTCAAATATTGGTCAACGGTATTTATCAAAAAACTTGACCTCGTAAGTTAGTATTTTATAAATCAAAATACACATTTGAGACATTTCTTTACACCACATGAGTTGTCCGCCCCTCTCGAAATCATCTCGAACCCCCAAGTCTCTCTTTCTCCCTTCCTCACTTAGCGACCTCTATCATGCCCCTAGCCCGGCAGGAGGCAGATATCGAGGATCTTGGAGCACTTTCTATACATATACCATAACTCATATTCAAACTAAAAACTCATAAACAACAAAACATATACTATGATTTGTATACATATATACTGAAACATAGATAAACAGAAGGCCCATTATCGGGCTAACTGTACAACTTATACAAAAATAAGGAATTTTTTTACCAAAGTAACCAATTATTTAAATTAATTCATCAAAATAATATGTTTTTTTTGAACATTTACAGAACTAGTATAAACGTATTCCTGAGTAACATTTTAGGCTATATTTTATTAAAAAAAACTCCGACGCATAAAATACATGAGCTGACGGCGTTAAATAAAGAAACGTTATTGGTGGTAACGTTTTAAGCATAAAACGTTACTGCCAAATACGTTTTATGATTCATTACTCGGAGGCGCGATTTATAGCTAAAACGTTACTCGCAGTGACGTTTCTTTAAAATTCAAACAGTTGCTTAGTACGTTTTCTGTTAATGTATCAGTTACTTTTTAATTGTTCACGGGTCTGACGCATAAAATATATGGGCTGACGGCGTTAAATAAAGAAACGTTATTGGTGGTAACGTTTTAAGCATAAAACGTTACTGCCAAATACGTTTTATGATTCATTACTCGGAGGCACGATTTATAGCTAAACCGTTACTCACAGTGACGTTTCTTTACACTTCAGACAGTCTTTTAGTTTGCTTAGTACGTTTCTTGTTAATGTATCAGTTACTTTTAACTGTTCACGGATTTTAGTTGTGTTAGTATCCTTTCAATTAGTTGTTCTAAGGTAACTTCAATCCAAGATATCAACAATGCACGACGTTTATTTTTTCCGTACTTGTCCCTTTGGAATAAGCTATGTTTGTGGGCATAACCATGTTCTATTGAAATTTTCTTGTGAAAATCAAGTGAACAAAAAAGGATAAAACAAATAAATATTAATAGTGATGATTTTTCTTTCAATTTTCCGCCTAGTGTTCCATAAATGATAGTGATAAATTACCACCTCAAATTAATACCCTAGCGAGAGAAAATTACTCTCGAATTAGAAAACCAACATTATACATGTTGAGAATACTAAGAAAAAAGAGAGTAAAAAACCAATAGACAAATGAATATTTTTAACGGGGAAAGAGGTTTTAGCTTTACAATGTCGGCAATACAATACTAACTCATGAGCGATAAGCTCGATAAATACGATAAGTAAATAATGTATTACCACAATGCTCTCTAAAGATGCTTTCCAAATGAGATTATTACCTTTTATATGTGGTTAATATAACTCACTCCATACTTAATTCATCATATGCATACCCCTTCTCATCTTTAACAAACATAAAAATTTGAACCCTTGACTTCCAAACACTGTCTCAAAAGTTCTTTGACAAATACATAGGAACGCTCTCATAATATCTATAGATGAAGAGGAGTTATACATTTACCTTTAGTATACAAATACTACTTATTTCCTTATCTAAATATTGCTTCAAAATCTCTTCTCAAAAACTAGAGGCGGAGAAGAAATTCTAGTTAGAAATTGTGATGAGAGAGAGAAAAACCAAAGCTTGAACCTTGAGAAATCCTTATATTAAACTTTGGATCACTTAAGGACCTTCAGATAGATTATGGGTTAAATATGAGAAGAAAATGAGGTGAAATGAGCTTCAGATCACATTCTTTAAGTTTTTAAAATTTGCTATCATAGATGATGTGAGGCCAAAAATATATTTTCTTATCATTATTTACCTCCCATTTATTATTTATATTTGCCCTTTTTGAGCATGAATTTTATGGATTAGACTAAATAGTGAATTTTATTTGTAGGAGTAAATTGGTGTAAAGTTGAAAAACTTTGGAGCTAAAACAAATTAAAGATGAAAGGTTAAAGAATAAAATCAAGCAGACAGGTTAATGGATTAAATAAAATATTATATTAATATTTATATATATTCAAAAGTTTTGTAACAAACAGCGAAACAAAGAGAATCTTGCTGCCACGTGGCAGCAATTGATTCATGGTGAGGCGGTTAGAGGTCGGGAGACTATAATTATATAATTAACCTTGTAAATCAGTAACTTGATAACCTAAAATAGTTCATTGCCTGAGATACGATACATGAAATCCAACGCATCTTCCAGCCCTGGAATTGTCTTTTACTTGCTTAAAACATCACCTTGGAGTCGTTCACATTAGTTATTTTATTTATTGCATAAGTCGTAGTAGTAATCAACAACATTCAAACTCTTTTAAAAGTTACTTTTGTCGAATTGTGGAATTAAGTAACTGAATATAAGTTGATCATAAGTCTCTTGGGAGCGAAAATTACTTTCTAAAGAAACTATATTACTTGCGTGACCGCGTACACTTGCGTGTGCAATTGGGAGCAACAAATTTTTGGTGCCGCTATCAGGGACTTCAAAATTAACTATTCTTCTAGGTTATACTTTTTCTCTTTATTTATTTATTTGTTTATTTATTTTGATACATATTTTTTTTCACTAAATAATACTCTTCTTGAGATGAATGGAAATGAGGATTATTCCAGTGTGGTAAGACCTTCTCCTTATTGCAAAGGAGCTCACTTTTGACAACAATGCCATTATTTTACCGAGGGAGAATTGTGTGCACCATCACTATCCTGTAAATTTTGTAGGGGGTTGTGAGTCGGTTGTACCGTGTGTTGCTACCCTAATCCAAAATCCTCTCATGATGATGCTAATAATCTTTGTTCCTTTGATTGTATGGAATCTTGCAGAAAATTAATAGAGAAATATGAAGAGCGTCGTAGGAGAATCATATATGTGATGTCACACCTTATAGATAGAAAAATGAAACACTTTCAAGATGTTGATATCATTATCATATTATTATTGTCTTCATTTATATGCATATTTATGTTGGTAGTTATACTTTACACCAAGCGGATTTAGGAATGACGGATCCCGATCAACGTCCGTGAACCTTTAGTAGCAATCTCTGAGTTCCAAAACGACATGCCATCATAGGTTTTCATGTAGCCCAAGATGGCACATCAGTCCAGTGGATCCACATAGCTATCAGGTTCTTATATTGACAAGAGACACCCTCTTTTTGGTGTGGGGGCAGTACACTGAACTCCATGTAGTAGCTCACATGGTTTATGTCAGTTTTATTATCTCCCACAGTTAAATTTTCCGTTGTTGCATGAGCATATACTTATGTATCTCAGTTTATTAAATCCCTTTTTATATTATTTTCCTTTCCCATTGCATCATCATGTTTTACGGATTTAGCATGTTCAGTTATCACATTTATCATGCATTATCTTACATACTTAGTACATTCAAAGTATCGATTGCATACTTTTAGCCTATATTATTTGATAAAATAGAATCTAACGCTCACTTTCCATCCTATGTTTAGTACTATCTCTTATCAGCTAGCAGTGATGTTTGATGAGTCCTCATCTTTCTGAGGACAATCCTTATATTTCTTTCGGTCACTTACTAACAATTTCAGATACTTGGAGTTAGCTAGGTATTTGTCCTAGCAACTCATTATAGTAGAGGTTTTTATGTAGTTAGTTGAGACTCAACTTATGTTTTCAAATGTTGTCTATTTGATTTAATAGATCACTTTCATACTTAATTTCTGCATTCAGTATTTTTTTGTCTTATCCTGTGGATCTTAGTTTCATGCCATACCATGAGGTTAGCTTGGGGTCACTTGTGGCTCTAAGCCTCGTGTCACACTAAGGGATAATCTCAGTTTGTGACACATATCTTCAAATGTACGCAAATTTAGAGATCAATATACCTATCAAAATAAAGGCGTATGATTCTAGTTACATAAAACAAATTACTCGTCCACTTTGGAATAAAATGTCATGCCCATTTTACTATTGCAAACACAATGCAAAGGCTATCCACTGTATAAAGGTACATCCATACTTTGGGATTTGAAAAAAATTAGGGAGGTGTTTTATTATAACCACCAATCGACATTGGTATCAAGGACCGATAGACTTCATGCACATTAGGATTTATTGTTGCTCCCAATTGCACTTGATTTTTTAAGAAACGAGTGTTCGTTCCCAAGCGACTTATGATCAACTTATATTCACTAACTTAACTCCACAATTCGACAAAAGGAACTTTTAAAAAAGTTTGCATGTTGTTGATTACTACTGCAAGTTATGCAATAAATAAAATAACTAATGTGAATGACTTCAAGGTGATGTTTTAAGCAAGTAAAAGACAATTCCAGGGCAGCAGCGTGTGTTGAATTTTATGTATCATATCTCAGGCAATGAACTAATTTAGGTTATCAAGTTACTAATTTACAGGGTTAATTACATGATTATGGTCTCCCGACCTCTAACCGCCTCAACACCATTGTTGCATCAATTGCTGCCACATGGCAGCAAGATTCTCTTTGTTTCGTTGTTTGTTACAAAACTTTTGAATATATATAAATATTAATATAATATTCAAATTAATCCATTAACCTGCTTGATTTCCTTCTTTAACCTTCCATCTTTAATTTGTTTTAGCTTCAAACTTCTTCAACTTTACACCAATTTACTCCTATAAATAAAATACACTATTTAGTCTAATCCATAGAATTCATGCTCAAAAAGGGCAAATACAAATAATAAATGGGAGGCAAATAATGATAAGAAAATATATTTTTGGCCTCACATCAACACCTCACACTTAAACTTTTGCTCGTTCTCGAGCAAGCATTAAAGTTCATCTCAAATAAATCATACTAGGAATGTCATCGCTTTGGTTAATACAAATAATTAGGCCATATACCAATTTCAAAATATCAAGTACACTTCTCAATCATTATGCAAGACATCCAAATAAACAACAAACCTCTAACCTTCTAACCTCAAGGAAGGACTTTGAACTCATCAAATTTAAGTTTGCTCACCTATTCTCATCAAAGAAAGCTAATAAAATTACCTATCTATCATGAAACAAGTGCCCTCACAAAAAGAAATAGTTCACACACTCAATTTAAAAGATTGAACATAAATCAAGGAACAATTCTCACACTCATAAATAAAATTCACATGTATGCACAAAGAACCATAGGCTTGCCCATTATGTACATCTCCACTAATTAAGCATGCTTGAATAGAATCAAATAGGACATTAACAGGTTATAATGTAGGCTAGGGGACAGGTAGGAAAACTATATAATAGTGACTTACACTTCCTTAAAGCACTTTGCACTTTAAGACTTTATCACCCATTATTTTTTTCTCTTTATTTTCAGCTCTCTCTGCAATAATTATTTCACAAGTAATTCTCATCATCTCAAGAATGCTTCAATCATTTTTTTTCTCTTTTCTTTCGGAGGATTTTTTTTTCATGTCACATTCTTTTGCTCTTCTCTTCTTCTTTTTTCATATCACATTATTTCAAAGGGGGCTTTTTAAGCACTTTGTAGCTATCATTGATAATCTTTTCGCTCAACCAATCCCTTTTTCTTCAAAATTAACAATTAGAATAAGTCTATGCTATAATGCTCAAGGAAGCAAGGTGCAAAAACTAGGGATTCAATAAAATAGTTTAGGGCAAAATATGGCTCCCAACAAAAGTTTACAGGCTCAAAAGGGCTAACTAGTGATATATTATCTGAAAAAGCTAAAATTTACCGAACAAATCAAAGAAAACCTATTATCATCTCCTAAACAAAGCAACATTTTTTATTTCGCTTCAATACCATGCATGCAAGTTCTAGACTAAGATGCAAAACATGGAATAAACAAATTCTCACCACACATGGCACAAGTATCAATCAAGATGGATCAATTCCACTTCTAAGAGAGACGGGATCATAACAAACTACAAAATAAAATAAGTTATATACAAAGTCACAACCCTGAGCCTAGGTGTAAAAGAGTTTGCAATTTTATTAGCAATCAAGCATTCACAAGAGAGTACTGGTCAAAATTATGCCCAAATAGCAAGTATCACACAACTCAAAAGGTTCTTTTCTTTTCTCTAAAAACAAAAAAAAAATATTCCTAAAAAAAATAAAAAGATACTCTATTCAAAGGGACTATCCTCAGGAAAATAACTGATAACAAAAGCCAAGGAACCCATCCTAAAAAAAAGACTCAATAAAACAGTAAAAACTAGAAATTCATTCTTCCACCCCCACACTTAAAAAGATGCTATGTCCCCAAATAATCAAATAAAATTTAAAACAAGGGTTAGAAAAACTCCCTGAGGCTTTTAGGCCTAGCTAGTAGCATGTTCTCTTAATTTTCATCAAGGGTCATACGCACCCCACACTTAAGCTCAAACGTGCTCCTTTGCTTCAAACTTTTGGATACTTAGACTTCCCCTAATCTTCAAAAATAAGACCAAAAGAAAAGAAGTGACACTAATAAAACAAAATAAGAAGTTATACTACTAATTGGGTTACCTCCCAATAAGCGCTTAATTTAACGTCGCGTCATGACACAAATAAATTCACCACTTTTCTTTCCACTTTGAACTTATGAATTTTACCCCTAACATTGCATCAGTTTTTCTGCTCCTCTCAAGGGAGGGTGGTATAAAGATAAATGAACCAAGTAATCTATGTCGCATCTTGCACTTCTTGGCCCTTATGTGAGGAATGTCCTTTTGTGTATGTGGACTAGAAAACCTTAGGATGTAAGGGACTTGTTCCTCGTCTATTCAGTTCTCCATTAGTTCAGATGACTCGAATGATACATCAACATCTAAACATAATGTTGAAAAGTGATTTGAATGGGGTTCCAATATGTCCCTCTTCCAAACTTACACCAAATGCAACATGCTCACTTTTATACTTCTTCTCAAACGTGACATCTTCAAGAAAAGTCTGATTGCACTGTATATCCTCCTGTTTTAGATCCTCAATTTGACTTCTTAGTGCCTTTTCAGTAACACAAAACTCATAATTGGATTGTTTAGCGTCAAATGCAGCAACCTTTGCATTCAATTTATTGCTTAAGTTCTGAGTATGCAAGAAAATGAATCATATGAAAATTGATAAATAGCTCGTAAATTATGATAATTGAAGATATGCCGAAGGATACTTTATATGAAAGCATCATAAATCATGAAAACTGATATTCTGAGACATTCATCTAAAATAGCAAAATTTTGAGCCATGAAAATATATGTATACTTAGGGTTCATGAAATTATCATTTTAAACTTGAAATTCATAAGTAAAATATGAAATTAAGGGTTATTCATAGGGAAGAACTGATTTGTATCGAAAGCCCATTAAGATTATCGAAACTCTAGGTTTGGAGAATTCATAAACTGGAGAATGAGCTTTTCTTGGGACTCAAAGGATGAAAGGAAAATCATTGATGAAATCCCAAATATATGGAATGGAATCACTAGCTTGAATCTCCTGAATGGAGACAAAAGTTTGGAAGTTGGAACTGTTGTTCTTGGTTAAGAGAAGATTTGAGAGAGAAAAAAATTTAATTTGGGAAAGTTAGGAGTGAATGAGAGGCAAGTGTCACTATAAACCCCTTAATTAGAAAAGTCCAAAATAGTGAAGTATAGGGATTAAAAGAAGGGACCTCTTAAAAGAATGACAAGAAAACCCTAATTAAAACAGTCGGAAGGCATCTACCGTCTGTGTTTCCATCTATAAACCATAGAACTTTGTCCGTAGAACTTAGAGGAAACTTATGAGTTTTTGAAGTTTGGTTTATGAATTCCAAATACCACCCATATAACCTTCCAGTAAAACCTTCTCATCCTGTTCAACCAAAAATCCAATTCTCTAAAGTTGATCTATGACCCCTAAAAGGGTCATAATTCTTGCTCGTGGATTTGAATCAAAGCCTCATAATTCTTTTTAAAATTTCACGGACCCAATCCACAGTCCTTGTATCACTTCACAAGTCGTAAAATGGTTTGTATACCATGTATATTTCCCATATATCATGCATATTAGATATATATCAAATTTTTAGATTTCATAAAAACGCAATTTTGAATTTGTTTTCTCACTTTTTACCCCTTGGTCGACCCCCCCTCCCCTAGCCCCCAAAAATCTCTCTTCAATCATAATAAGTCTTGCTAAGTATTTTCCATGATGTTACAATATAAATTCTTGAATATATACAAGATTCTAATATCAGCTCATCCTCCTATCGCTAATGAAATCAAGAATTCAATTCTAGGGTTCAAGAGTTTATTTTTAAGAAGTCCATCAATAATTCTTCCTTCCAAATAAAGGTAAGAATATTCTCGTAATTGTCTAGTAATTATAACATATAGTTATGTATACTAAGTAAAAATCTTCCATCAAAATATAGAATTTTCAAGAAATGTATTCAAGAATTTCAGGAAAGGGTTTATTGATCGTTCTTCATCAAGTTTGAGTTCTTCTTCAAGATTCATGGAGTGTTTAAGGTATGTAAGACTTAAATGAGAGTATTCCTTCACTTTCATGTTTAATATATTTTATTTTCAAGGATTTTGTGAAACTATGCGAATTAAAGTTAGGATTTCCATATGGACTACAAATTTTCTCACAAATTTGTGTTTCCTTTAATTTATTTTAGCCTTCAAAACCTCATTGTATTGATTTAGCCTGATTTCTATATTCGTTTAAACCTTTATGTCTTTCAAGTATGAAAATTTGCATGACATGAATCTTAACCTCAATACATGTTATTTTAGATATGACTTTTGTGCTTAGTATCATAAATAATTGAGATAGATGGATATTATTTATACTTATGAGAATTAATATGTATGTATGTTATTTTTGGAGAACTATTTAATATCGAGAGGATGCGGATTTAAAAAATTAATGTCCCTTAACTACGTGCTACCATAGGATTTGAGAATACCGCTTTGTCGGACAACTCCATTTAACCCCGAGAGGCTTAGATTAGTGGATCCACATAAAAAATAGTTTATATACTCTGTCAATATATAAGAAAGCCCTTCCAACTGGGACTTTATGTTGGACATCATGAATTGACATGGTCTATGTCGGTTATAAGAAACTCCCTAGCTTATGCATCAATTTACGATATGCTCTTAACTTTATATGGTTCATTTTAAGTTTCCTATTTTATGTGTGTCAGCGTGCGCGTGTGCGCTTTTGAAATAAGATTTCAAATGATACTTATTCGTCGACTCCAACTAGTTTCCCTTCAGTTCTTTCGTTGTGTTTATGAACTTGGAAAACTTATCTCTCTCTGTCTTTGTATATGCCATTTTATATATGATTATGCTAGTATATTTTACCTACTCAATATATTCCATGTACTGACCACATACATTTCTATGTGCTACATACTTTGAGAATGCAGATTTAAAAAATTAATGTCCCTTAACTACGTGCCACCATAGGATTTGAGAATACCGCTTTGTCGGACAACTCCATTTAACCCCGAGAGGCTTAGATTAGTGGATCCACATAAAAAATAGTTTATATACTATGTCAAGATATAGGAAAGCCCTTCCAACTGGGACTTTATGTTGGACATCATGAATTGACATGGTCTATGTCGGTTATAAGAAACTCCCTAGCTTATGCATCATTTTACGATATGTGCTTAACTTTATATGGTTCGTTTTAAGTTTCCTATTTTATGTGTGTCAGCGTGCGCGTGTGTGCTTTTGAAATAAGATTTCAAATGACACTTATTCGTCGACTCCAACTAGTTTCCCTTCAGTTCTTTTTTTTGTGTATATGGACTTGGAAAACTTATCTCTCTCTGTCTTTGTATATGCCATTTTATATATGATTATGCTAGTATATTTTACCTACTCAATACATTCCATGTACTGACCACATACATTTCTATGTGCTACATACTTTGAGAATGCGGATTTAAAAAATTAATGTCCCTTAACTACGTGCCACCATAGGATTTGAGAATACCGCTTTATCGGACAACTCCATTTAACCCCGACAGGCTTAGATTAGTGGATCCACATAAAAAATAGTTTATATACTATGTCAAGATATAGGAAAGCCCTTCCAACTGGGACTTTATGTTGGACATCATGAATTGACATGGTCTATGTCGGTTATAAGAAACTCCCTAGCTTATGCATCATTTTACGATATGTGCTTAACTTTATATGGTTCGTTTTAAGTTTCCTATTTTATGTGTGTAAGCGTGCGCGCTTTTGAAATAAGATTTCAAATGACACTTATTCGTCGACTCCAACTAGTTTCCCTTCAGTTCTTTTTTTGTGTATATGGACTTGGAAAACTTATCTCTGTCTGTCTTTGTATATGCCATTTTATATATGATTAATGTAGTATCTTTTACCTACTCAATACATTGCATGTACTGACCACATACATTTCTATGTGCTACATACTTTGAGAATGCAGATTTAAAAAATTAATGTCCCTTAACTACGTGCCACCATAGGATTTGAGAATACCGCTTTGTCGGACAACTCCATTTAACCCCGAGAGACTTAGATTAGTGGATCCACATAAAAAATAGTTTATATACTCTGTCAAGATATAGGAAAGCCCTTCCAACTGGGATTTTATGTTGGACATCATGAATTGACATGGTCTATGTCGGTTATAAGAAACTCCCTAGCTTATGCATCATTTTACGATATGTGCTTAACTTTATATGGTTCGTTTTAAGTTTCCTATTTTATGTGTGTAAGCGTGCGCGCTTTTGAAATAAGATTTCAAATGACACTTATTCGTCGACTCCAACTAGTTTCCCTTCAGTTCTTTTTTTTGTGTATATGGACTTGGAAAACTTATCTCTGTCTGTCTTTGTATATGCCATTTTATATATGATTATGCTAGTATCTTTTACCTACTCAATACATTCCATGTACTGACCACATACATTTCTATGTGCTACATACTTTGATGACACATATTCTGGAGCCTATTCTTAGTCTCGTAGCTAGTGAGGTTTGTCATGATCCAAAGTAGACCCTAGACGTGACATGACGTATAATATCCCGAGAGGCGCTACACAAGCCACTTAGCATTCATCATACAAGATAATAGAATTTAAAAGAGTTCAAAAGACAGTTTTTATATCATAAACATATACAAAAGCGGAATTCTAACATTTGTCTCAATAAACCATCTAATACATCATAAGAAAAGTGATTGGGACGTAACCCAACATCACATACAAAGTCTGAAACTGATATGACAAAAGAAGCTATAAAAGTGACATCGTCCTCGATGTATGAGGACTCACAAAGTCTTCAAATCTCTAATGAAATCAAGTAGCCACGAACTGATGGATAAGAATCGCCAAGCCCTACATTAGTGTAACAATGTAGGTACAAGTATGCATTACTACATGGAATGTACTAAGAATGAGGGGAATGCAATAAAACATGAGATGTGATTATAAAGAAACAAAATTGAAAACATGGAATGCATGACAAAGTTAAAACATAGTAAAATCATTTAAGAAGATTCATAAATCACGAACATGGCCAATGCATCTTTAAATTAGGGAAGCTTCATAAATCATGAACATGGTCAATGCATCTTTAAATCATAAGGTAAGCTTCATAACACATTAGAAATCAATTTAGTTCTTTTTGTGGGAAGTTTACCGTTAACTGACATATAGACCATGCGAGCTATAATACGAAATTTAGTGTCTACCCCACATCGAAAATGGGTGTCCTACTTGTCAAGGTAAGGACCATGAACTTCTAGCTTACGTAGATCCACTCGCTAATGTCTATCAAAGATAGTCATCCTATGGGCGCACATAAGTATGGGATACATTGCTACTAAAAACCCGACCTCTAGCTACGGGAGAGCTTCCATCTCAATATCCTCTCGGTTCTAAGCATAAATTCCACGAAATAGTCATTAATCTTAACTCATCTTATCATTATGGGACATGGGTAATCTCCTCTTGTCCTATAATCCATGGAAAAATACAATTAAGATACTAATCCAATCTAGAAACATCATTGGATAGCTCATTAGACCATGAGTGAGAAATTTTTTAACCATCCATGATCTTTTCGTAATAGCTTTTAAGGCCCATAGTCATTCACTTCATGCTAGAAATTCCCTACTACTAATGGAAATTGTTTTGAAAGCGTGATCTATAATCCTTGATGGCATACCCAGATACCATACTTATTAAGACCGAATTTAGGAAAATAAGCCCAAAAAGCATTGAGGGAAAATCTAGATGTCATTCATGTTATCTGGCCAAACTTCGTAGAACATATATATATATATATATATATACCTTCATCTATAAGCTTACTTGAGTCATACATATTTCTTTCATAAACACATGCATAATTTCATAAAACATATTCATAGATTCAATCTTCTTCATGAATTCATGTAAATTAGGGTTCATTGTGAAATTGCATAGATCAATGCATGGGTTCACATGGAATTGGTTCAAAACCATGTAATTAAGTCCAAATCATCAAAGTATGATCATAATAAAGCAATTGAATCCATACAAATAGAACCCATGAGGAATTGAGTGAAAATTTAATCAAATCTTTTGAAATTGAATTGGAGAATTAAAGAAACCTTGGGGGCTCAATGGGTGAATTGAACCCATTAATGAACTCCCAACATACCTTAATTGAACCCTAAGCAATGATGAAGAAAGCAGACTTGAACTTGAAGAACCCTAGCTTCTTCTTCTTTCTTGATCTAGAGAGAAATTTTTTGGGGAGTATCAATTTGGTGTAAGTTTAGGGAATTTAGGAAAATGAATTGAATTGGGTGATTTTGGGGGTAAAACTGTTTATGTAGGGCCTCGGGTAGTTGGTAAAACGATATGGTATTGAGTTAAACCAATTGGGAAAAACCCATATGAACCTTACTTAAAAAGAATTGTCGACCCCATCGATGGTGGGGACCTACGGTCTGTGGGACAACCTATGGACCGTCCATGTCAACCGTCGATGGGTTCAGAAACTTGTTTCTTCGACCCTCTTACTGGACCCACGTATGGTCAGTTGGTCAACCTACAGTCCGTAAATGGCCACTATGAGTCCAACTGAAATTTCTTAAAATTCCACTAAGTCTGAGACTCACCTATGGAACCTATTTACGACTCGTGCATTGAATGAAGGACCGTCCTGGTATACAATATATAAGTACTGGACTTTGACATTTTTAGAAAAATTTGGACTTGCCACCTACGGCTTCACCTACAACATGTACGTCAATCCACATACCATCGATGGTTCTGTTGGTGTGCATACCAGTTCTAGAAAAAGCTAAAATATTTCCATATTTGAAAATCCGAGGTGTTACATTATCTCTCCCTTTGGAATATTCGTCCTGGAATGAGACTCAAACTATCACAAAAATAGTTAGAGAGAAACTAACAACCCAACATTAATTCAACTTCATCAAAATGCACATAACCAAGGAGGAACCTTGACTCGAAGCTAAAAAATACTTTTAAAACATCTTTGTACAAGACAAACATGCAAAATCATACTTAATGCACATAATCATGAAGCAATCAATCAAGCTAAATCATATCCTTGAAAATTAGATTTTTAATGAGCATGCATGCATGAGGAAATATGGGAATGACTAAAACACAAGAATCCTGAAGAGTGAACATGAGGGGCTAATGCCTCAACAAGACCCGAAGATAAATGAAAGAGATAGGGTACTAAGACACCATACAATCTCCGGCCTTTCACATACCAACCCAAAGCAAGGAACCCTTCCATAAATTTAAATAGTCCCACACACACCAACCATGAAGCACACCATCTCCCCCTTCGGAGCAAACCTCTCTAGTGTTTTCAAATTCATCTCCCTCAACCCAAGCATAAAACCAAAGTCTTAACCACCACAGAACCATTAATACAAGTAAACACTTAAGGAATTTCTATAAAGATTTCAACATAGACCTAAAACACACTAACCACCCATGGAGTCTTAGCATAGCCAAAGAAATACCTAATATAAAGCAATGCATAACTACAAGCGAAAAGACCATAACTTACCAATTTCCGCATCCGAGGAACCCTTATGATCTTGTGAGGCTGAAGAGCATAAAACCTATTCTATTTCTGAGCACCACTAGGACCTGAAGAAGGGTAAGGTTGAGCCCACCGATGATTATCTTTCTCATCCATATCAACCATATGACAATTCCTTATCTTATGATCCATTTCTCCACAGCCAAAACATTCATTCGAAAGGCTAGACATTCACCCCTATGTCTTTTTACACACTTTGGACACTCATATATAATTTTCTCACTAGAACCATTACATTGAGAAAGATTACCTCTATTGGACCTTGAATGTGAGGAATCACCATCATCCCTTCTTGCCCTCTTTGAATCCCTAGTTTTCTCATTAAGTTTCTCCTCTTCTATTTGTTGTGCATGAACCATGAAATGAGAGACATACATCTCCTAAACAAGAATGTAGAATAGGCATTCTTTGACCACTAAGTCGGAAGCATCCGATACAAACTTACTCATCCTTGCCCTTGTATCGGCAACCATAGTTTGTGAGCGTATTTGGACAATTGTGTGAATTTCAAAGTATACTCCTTCACACTCATATTCCCTTGAATAAGGTTAATGAACTCAAGTACCTTTGCCTCCCTCATCTCAAGGAGAAATAATCTATCAACAAAAGCAACCGTAAATTTCTCCCAATCAAGAGAACCCGCATCTACCACCTTCTCTTCCTTCCATTAGTTAAACCAAACTTGAGCAACACCATTAAGTTGATAAGCGGACAATTCTACCTTTTATACCAAAGTAATACCCATAATTTCCACTATCTTATAGACCTCACCAATGAACTCTTTAGGATCTTCCTCAAATTTAGACCCATGAAATTCTAGAGGATTCATTCTAGTAAAGTCTCTCACCCTTGTTACTGTTGTACCCACCCTTGGGTTCACATGAGCCACAATCTCCCTATTTGCTTAATCTGTCATAGCTTGGGCTAATACATGAAATGCGGATCAAAACTCATCATTAGTCACTTGCTCGGCCAAAGGGTTGACCGACACTTGGGGAACGTCTTGTCTCACATTTTCATGAAAATTCCTATTCCTTCTCACGGGGTTCCTTCGTATAGGCCTATTCTATAAAGCATAAACAAGGGTTAGGAGGGGAGGACCTTTATAGAGTAAAACTTTATGGCATGACTTTAGAGTAATGAAAGAAGTGAAGTTTCCTAAACTTCTTATAGGCCCTTAGACATAAATGTGGCGCATTTCACACTCATGAACAAGACTTTATTCGATGTGGCATAGGAGATATCCTAGGACCTTTCTAAATATTGTGGTTTTGATACCAAGTTTGTCACTACGCAAAGTACACCCTAGACGTGACATTACGTATAAGACACCGAGAGGCCCTATAAAAGTCACTTAGCATACATCATACAAGATAATCGAATTTAAAAGAGTTCAAAATATAGTATTTATATCCTAAAGAGTTTGACAAAAGCGGAAGTCTAACATTTGTCTCAATAAACCATCTAATACATCATAAGAAAAGTAATTGGGACGTAACCCAACATCACATACAAAGTCTGAAACTAAAATGAAAAAAAAACTATAAAAGTGACATCGTCCTCGAATTATGAGGACTTACCAAGTCTTCAAATCTCTAATACAATCAACTAGCCACAAACGAAAGGATACGAATCGTCAAGCCCCACATTAGTGAAACAATGTAGGCACAAATATGCATCAATAAATGGAATGTACTAAGTATGAGGGGAATACAATAAAACATGAGACGTGATCATAAAGGGACATAATCGAAAACATCGAATGCATGATCAGGTTAAAACATTGTAAGTTAAGAAGATTCATAAATCATGAACATGGTCAATACATCTTTAAATCATAAAGGAAGCTTCATAAAACATTAGAAATCACCTTAGTTCTTTTTGTGGGAAGTTTACCGTTAACCGACATATAGACCATGCGAGCTATAACATGGAATCCAGTGTCTGTCCCATATCGATAAAGGGTTTCCTACTTGCCAATGTAAGGACCATGAACTTCTAGCTTACGTGGATCCACTGGCTAATATCTATTTAAAACAATCATTCTATAAGGGCACATAGGTATGGGATCAGGAGATTGCTACTAGAAACTCGACCTCTAGCTATATGAGAACTTTCATCTCAATATCCTCTCGGTGCTAAGCATAAATCCCACGGAATAGTCAATAATCTTAACTCATCTTATTATCATGGGGCATGTGTGATCGCCTCTTGTCTTATCATCTATGGAAAAATACAATTAAGATAATAATCCAAGCTAGAAACATCATAGGATAGCTCCTTAGACCATGCGTGAGAAAACCTTTCACTATCCATGATCTTTTCATAATAACTTTTAAGGCCCATAGTCATTCACTTCATGCTAGAAATTCCCTACTACTAATGGAAATAGTTTTTAAAGTGTGATTTATAATCATTGATGGCATATCCAGATACCATACTTATTAAGACCGAATTTAGGAAAATAGCACGAAAAATATTGAGGAAAAATATAGATGTCATTCATGTCATATGACCAAGCTTCATAGAACATATAGATACCTTCGTCTATAAGCTTACTTGAGTCATAAACATTGCTTTCATAAAAACATGCATAATTTCATAAAACATATTTAAAAATTCAAGGTTCTTCATGAATTCATGTTAATAAGGGTTCATTGTCAAAATTCATAGATCAATACATGGGTTCACATGTAATTGGTTGGAAAGCATGTAATTAAGTCCAAATCATCAAAGTAAGATCATAATTAAGCAATTTAATCCATACAAATAGAACCCATGAGGAATTGAGTGAAAATATAATCAAATCTTGAGAAATTGAATTGGAGAATTGAAGAAACCTTAGGGACTCAATGGGTGAATTGAACCCATTGATGAACTCCTTACCTACCTTGATTGAAGCCCTAAAAAATGATGAATAAAGGAGACTTGAACTTGAAGAACCCTAGCTTCTTCCTCTTCCTTGATCTAGAGAGAAGAATTTTTGAGAGGATGAATTTTGTAGGTTTAAGGAATTTAGGAGAATGAATTGAATTAGATGATTTTGGGGGTAAAAGTGTTCATATAGGGCAAAAGATAGAAGGTAAAACGACACGGTATTGAGTTAAAATAATTTGAAAAAGACCCATATGTCCCTTACTTAAAAATAATTGTCGACCCCATCAACGGTGGGGACCTACGATCCGTGGGCCCACCTACGGTATTTCTTGGTCAACCGTTGATGGGTTTAGAAACTTGTTTCTTGGACCCTAGACCAACAGGACCCATGTACGGTCCGTACATGGTCTCTGTGAGTCCAACTGAAATTTTATAAAATCCCACTAAGTGTTAGACTTACCTACGAGGCCTATTTATGACTCATGCATTGAATGACGAACCGTCTTGGTGAACAGTATATAAGTACTGCGACTTTGAAATTTTTCAAAAAATTTGTACTTGCCACCTACGGTCCGTAAGTCAACCCACGGACCATTGGTGGTTTCGTTGGTGTAGACACCAGTTCTAGAAAAAGCTGAAATTTTTCCATCTTTTCAAATCTGAGGTATATGTTATCTCCCCCTTGGGAACATTCGTCCTCGAATTGGACTCAAACCAACACGAAGAGAGTAGGAGAGAAACTAACAACCCAACATTAATGCAACTTCATCAAAATGCACATAACCAAGGAGGAACCTCGACTCCAAGCTAAAACATCTTTTCCTAAGACAAACATGTATAATCATACTCAATGCACATAATCATGAAGCAATCAATCAAGCTAAATCATATCTTTGAAAATCAGATTTGTCATGAGCATTCATGGAAATTTTTTATTTTGTGTGAGGCGCACATAGTGTAAGTTGTGTGAGGCATTTTTGGGCTGCCATTTGTATATTGTGGGGCCCATATTGTACTTGTTTCATTTCCTTACTTTTTCTCTTTCAATTTTAATCTTTTCTTTTACTTTTTTTCTTTCTTACTTGCATTTTCTTTTTTTGTTGTGTAATTTTATTTTAATAGAAAGAAACTTTGGAACTCACCCCCCACACACACACACACACACACATATATATATATATATATATATTCATTTATTTGATGGAAAATTAAAGTAATATGTCAGATGAAATTAAATTAATTTTTTTAAATATAAATTCGAAGAGATTGAAGATAGTGAAACTAAAATAAATAAATTGAACTCTCACAAAAAAGTAGAAAAATCATATAATCAACCAATTGAGATACTGAAATTCAATCGGTATTATTTATTACATTTAAATCCACAATTTAATTTTAATTATTTTAATTTTAGTCATTAATTTATTTTTTGAGATTTTCAATTTTAACCACCCAATTCTTCTTTATCAAATATGTTTTATTTTTGTTTATTCTATACTATAACCACTTAATGTATTTGAATGCTTTATATTAATAATAATGTATTAATGATATCAAGCACTCAATTATCTTTTCTTTTTCATATTTGTTAAATTCTCTACTTCCGTGGCAATTATCCAATAATTATTGCTAATATTAATTTTTTGTGTCTCTTGTTCAAGATTTTCTTTTTAAATTTTCTTTATGTTAAGCGTTTTAAAATGTGAAACGAAGCTTTTATAGATTTATTTTTTCTCTTGTGTGTTACAAGAATTAATAGAAAAAAAGAGTCAACCAAATAAATTTGTGAAAGCATAAAACAATAGTAGTATGAATATTTTTTTTTGCACTAAGAGGTAGGACTTAAAAAAAACTATAGAAACATTGATTAAAAAGGGGTGCAAAGATAAAATAGAAAACGGATTTTGCAAAGGAAAAAAAATGCAGATAAAGAAAAGACTAAATTTTGAGAAAATGGAAGTGAAAGAGAGAGAAAGTGTGTGACAACAAGAAAAGGGCCCACAAAAACACTTGTCAAAAGGAAAGGGTGCCCTCACACAACTATTGTTGGTTGTGCCTCAACCACAATAATGGGAATGACTAAAACACAAGAATCCTACAGAGTGAACATGAGGGGCTAATGCCTCAACTAGACCCGAAGATAAAGGAAAGAGCTAGGGATACTAAGACACCACACCATCTCGGCCTTTCACATACCAACCCAAAGCAAGGAACCCTTCCATCAATTTAAATAGTCCCACACACACCAATCATGAAGCACACCATGTCCCCCTTGGGAGCAAACCTCTAGTCTTTTCAAATTCATCTCCCTCAACCCAAACATATCACCAAAGTCTTAATAATCACAGAACCATTGATACAAGTAAATACTTAACGAATTTCAATGAAGATTTCAAAATTGACCTTAAACACATTAACCACACATGAAGTCTTACCATAGCCAACGAAACACCCAATATCAAGCAATGCATAACTACAAGCTAAAAGATCATAACTTTTAAATTTCCGCATCCGGGGAACCTTCATGATCTTGTCGAGGCTCAAGAGCATAAAACCTATTCTGTTTTTTACCACCAATAGGACTTGAAGAAGGGTAAGGTTGAGCCCGCCGACCATTATCTCCCTCATCCTTAGCAACCGTAGGATAATTCCTTATCTTATGATCCATTTTTGCACTGCCAAAATATGCATTAGTGTAGACATGTAATTTTTAACCGAACATAAGGTTTTACACTGTTTTTTATTCCTTAAATATTTCTTTTATGACTAAGTTAGATATTTTAATTTTTCTCTTATTTTAGTACGTTTCTTTTAAAAAATTTGAAAATAACAAAAATATATGTTTTATTTTAATTTTAGCTAGTATTTCTTATTTATAATTTATTATTAGCTACTCAATTTTAATTAAATAATATTCTTATCATTATATTATATTTTAAACCCACCAATCACCCACCTTCCCTGCCAATTACCACAACCCCCCAATTACCCTATTTTATCTCCACTATCCCAACCGACAACACACCTTAATCTCCCACACACTACACACACTACATGCACGACACACACACCATATACACAACACACCCCATATATCCTATATAACTAGACTACAACAACACATACTTCACACTAGGATACTACCATCAGGAGATACCAAAAAAAAGACTCACGCACACGGCCAAAAAAAAAAGAAAGAGAAAAAGAAAAGGCACGTATACTAAAATAAACAACAACACCACATACCTACACAAACACCCAAAAATCACATGGAAGAAAAAGAAAAGAAAAACACAACACGATAAAAACTGAGTTCGAGGTTTATTTTTGTGGTTTCAAGTTCGTGGTTCTTAATCGTTTTTTTTCATTGTGAATTAATCTTCGCAAGAGGTAACACTCAATCTTCTTTGTATAATTTAATGTCATTATTATACAAACCTTGATTGCAATATATTAAAATTGTCAAATTTTGTATGTGGTTAACCCGTAAATATTCATTGATGTTATAATATAAAGTAGATTCAAATCTTTCATATCAACCTTATGTTTAGATCCTTTATATAGTCATATTTAGTGCAAAATTGTTATAACGAACCGTAGTTTATTTCATGCTTAAAGTAAAACTATTGTCCAAGTCTAGTCTTATTTTCATAATTTGACTCTTTTATGATGATATGTGCATTTATCACTTAACAAAATGAAATGATGAGAATAATTAAACAAAGATTCATTATGTGAAGTATTGATTTCAGTTAGTAGGTTTTTCTTTTTATTTTAATGAAATAAAAAAAAAGATTTTTAGGTGTCCATTTAAAAAATAAAAAAAATAAAAAAAATAAGATAACATGATTAGTCCGACAATAATAATAGACAAATTTTACATTCTAAAGAGCAATACACAAATTTTACGTGTGACCCATAAATAAATTAGTAACTTGTGGCAAAGTTGGAAAGCACTGTTGCCAATACGTCACACACTAAAAAAAATAAGGTAATGTTAAATAAGTTTAAAATAAATCAAACAAAACTAGACATAAGCATTTTTATTCAAGTTAATAAATATAATATATCCAAAATTATCTCAAGCCATATAAAAGTTAATAAAGCGACCGTGCTAGACACACGGGACTCGAGAGTTGCCTAATACCTTCCTCTCGGTTAACATAATTCTTTACTCAGACTTTTGTTTTCGCAGACCATAAAATAAAGAGTCAACTTCCTTTTGATTAGAGATTTAAACAAGGTGACTTGGAACACCAAAACTCAATTTCAAGTGGAGAATCTAAAATAAAATAATCTCTTTTCAAAATGTCACTTCAATTGAAAAAACTCTTTTTTCAAAACTATTCATTTGGAAAAAAAAATAGGGGTTTGACAATTAGAACCGGCTATACACTCACCCCTAATGCTTTTTCAACATTTTGGACACTTAGATACCATTTGCTCACTAGAACCATTACCTTGAGAACGATTACCTCTATTGGACCTTGAATGGTAGAAATCACCATCATCCCTTCTTGCCCTCTTTGAATCCCTAGTTTTCTCCTTAAGTTTCTCCTCTTCTATTTGTTGTGGATGAACCATCAAATGGGAAACATCTATCTCCTTAACAAGAATAGTGATTAGGCATTCTTTGACCACCAAGTCGGAAGCGCACAACACAAACTTACTCATCCTTGCCCTTAGATCGGCAACCATAATTGGAGCGTATTTGAAAAATTGCGTGAATTTCAAAGCGTACTCCTTCACACTCATATTCCCTTGAATAAGGTTAATGAACTCAAGTATACTTGTGATGAACCGTGAGTTTACGGTACTATTGATGCATTTCACTTAAAGTTTGTGTGTGTCTTGGGCTGATTTATTATTAAAATTGACGGTTTTGATGTAATCTTGGCAGGTAATTGGTTCGGAAGTAGATGAGAGAAAAAAGCACTAAAGTGGCAACAACACCAGTCAACGGAGCCAAATCACAGACCGTCGTTCCATTGATGGGCAGTAGGTGGACGATCGTAGGTCATGGTCAGAAAGTTGATTTTCAGTACTCAAATCACGGAGTGACAGGATGGACCGTAGTCCAATCAACGGACCGTAGGTGGGTTCGTTGTTTGTAAGGAGTGAAATATTTTCTAAGTATTGAACCACAGAGGTGAACCATAGACCGTAGGCTGATCCACAGTCCATAGGTCTGGTCGTCGATCGAAAACCGTGTATGATCCAATTTTCTTTATTTTAGTTTCCTAGTTGTTTTGGATTTAAACTCTATAAATATGGGTTGTATTTTTTGTTTTTTGGGAGTTAGACATTATTGTATACTTTTAGTTTTGGTCTTTCGGAATTATTTTGCAAAACACTTAGCAATTTAATTTTCGAAAGTTCGTATATGCAAATTTCACTTTGAATTTCAATCCAAGATTTCAGTTTTCATCTATTCTCATTGTAAGTTCATGAATTATTTTAACCTAATTATGAAATGTGAACTCTCAAGCATGAGTAGCTAAATACACAACTAGGGTTGTGGGAACCATGAACAATTAATAAAGTATGAATAATAATTAAGTAATTCTTGAATAGTGTTTACGCATGTATTGTTAATCGTTTCGTTTAGCAGTCTTTCTAGCGGGTGCGCAACCTTAAAGCTCGCCTTGTTCCTACTTGACCTTACCAAGGGGGTAATGAATGATAAAATGATTTAACAACAGAGATTTAGTTAAGGATTTGCTGCTATCTAATAGTCTGACTTTAATGAATTGAGGAGAGGGTGAATACCCTAAGTTAATTGACTCGATGACTAATCTAGGGTGAAGGTAAGAGCTAGTAAAGCACACATTCATATATTTACCAAGTCGCAAGTGAAAGTTCCTACGATGATTACCCATCACGTAGGGATACATAACTTATCGGCCTTGCATGTCAAATACTAGGATAGGATAACCATTATTAGGATTACTGCGTTAAGAGATCGTGTGGAACACATATAACCTAGTTTCCATCTTATATTGATATCTCAAACTATGAATCCTGCTTACTTGTTACTTATTGATTCAAATCAACAATCTGTTACTTTATTTACAAAACCCCCTATGTTTACTTTTCTCAAAAATAGTTTGACTAAAAAGAGATAATTGTCAGTTAAGTTTAAGTCTAAACCATATTCCTCGTGGGATCGACCCACCCCAACCTACAAGTTGGGTTCCTTACTTGATAACGATCTCTTATGCTTCTTTAAGAGAGTTGTAATTTGAGCGTGTCAAATTTTGGCGCCGCTGCAGGGGAATTGGCTTTTAGATTAAATTTAACTACATTATTGAAATTTAGTCATGTATACCTTGATTTTATGTTTTTACTTTGTATTTTGTTTTCTAGAGGTTTCAACTCTAGTGTATGACAAGTACACAGAGTCAAGGTGAACACTTGGACCCTCTACAATCCTGAATTGAAAAGAACTCTGAGAAAAATGAATAATCTAGGGGTACTCAACAATCCAATCAGAGAGGGTTTAGGAGATGGAGTTGAATTGCAGCCTCCAGGGGTTGTTAATGTACCCGCACAGGTTCATGGTGGTAATCTAATCGGAAATACAGAAAGGGTGCAAAATCCATCAGCACCGAGGTTTCATGACAACTACAGCGCTGACTATGATGTGGTTGGATAAGATGTGTCTATTGTTCTCCCTCCCCTACCTCCAGGACATACGTTTGGAGTGACCAGCAGCCTTATACAAATGCTTACGACAAGAGGGTTGTTTACTGGGTTGGCTTCAGAAGACCCATACGCTCACATGGCTAAACTGTCAAGTGTCTGTAAGAGTTGTGTAGGACAACCGGAGTTGGATATGGATGTTATCGGTTTGAGAGTATTCCCATTGTCGTTGACCAGGGATGCTGATGTGTGGTTTTATGAGCTTCCTTATAATTCGATTTATACATGGGACCAGTTATATAAGGTGTTTGTAGCAAGGTATTTTCTGGTGTCCAAGAAGATAAATCATAAGGATAAACTAAATAATTTCACAGCACTACCTGGAGAGTCCATAAGCAGTTCATGGGATAGGTTCACTGGGTTCATGATAAGTGTTCTGAATCACCGCATATATGATGAGTCAATGAAGGAGTACTTCTATAGAGGACATGATGATAATGGAAGGGCTGTGTTGGATACTATTGCTGGAAGGTTATATGGTGAGTGCACTTTTGAGGAGATCCCTGAAAAACATGAGAGGATTTCCCAAAACAATAAGGCATGGAGCACTATAAAGGCAAATACTAGAAAGAGCATGTTTGCTGTCCAAACTGCACCAAGTCAATCCAATGATGTCATTTGTGAAGAGATGGCTCAAATGAGGACATAACTGGGCATGGTATTGAAACATGTGAGTGAAAATGCAGAAAAGGTGAATGCGGTTAAATTATCTAACTAGAACACCACCACCTCCAGTTGAGGAATGTTAATATGAAGAAGATACGAATTTGGTGAATGATCAGACGGGGGGTTTCCGAACCAACT
This sequence comes from Solanum tuberosum, assembly GCF_000226075.1. Taxonomy (NCBI): domain Eukaryota; kingdom Viridiplantae; phylum Streptophyta; class Magnoliopsida; order Solanales; family Solanaceae; genus Solanum; species Solanum tuberosum. Next base: position 516,320 of record NW_006239272.1, on the reverse strand, counting down.
CCCAAGGTTCCAACTCAGATAATTGGCGCCAAGGTCAATCAAGGTCGGAACTATGGCAACTACAACCGCGAGGTAAACTATGTTCGAGATGGGAATTACAATCGTGATAACAGTTACAATCGGAACAACCATGGTAATAGGAATGAGAGAGTTGGGCCCTATGTTCCACCTCGTAATAGAGAATATGGTAATTGAGATACTGGTAATAGTAAGACTTCCATTCAGGATATGATGCAATAAATGATGAAGAGGTTTGATGCGACAAAATGAAAATGTGAAAGAGATGCGTAATAATTTATCTGGGATTCGTCAGAATGTGGATGCCCATGTAGTGTCAATAAAGAAACTTGAGCAGAAGGTTAGTCAGTTATCCACTATTGTGAACCCAAGTCAGCCTGACACATTTCCAAGCAACACCATACAAAATCTAAAAAATGATGGACATTGTATGACAATCACTACTCACGGAGGAAAATAAACTATTGATCCCCCCATGCCATCTGAGGTTGAAAGAGTGGTAGAAAAAAGATGCGGATGAGATTTAGGTTACTTGAGAGTCAAAAGATGCCACAGAAAAGGAAGCTGAGGTGATCCAAAAAGTTGTTCCCATGCCTAGACCTCCACCTCCTTTTCCACAGAGGTTGGTGAAAAAGACTGAAGAAGGAAAATACCGCAGGTTTATAGCAATGTTGAAACAACTTTCCATTAATGTTCCATTGATATATTCTTTGGAGAAAATGACTAGGTATGAAAAATTCATGGACTTGGTGACCAAAAAGAGGGTTGTTAGTTTTGAGAATGATGAGAGGTTTCAACATTGTAGTGTTATTGCTACTAGGTCACTTGTGCAAAAGAAAGAGGATCCTGAAGCATTCACAATCCCCTGTACCAGTGGTATGTTGCACTTTGCAAAGGCCTTGTGTGATTTGGGTGCCAACATTAATTTGATGCCATTGTAGATTTACAAGAACTTAGGTTTAGGAGCTCCAAAACCAACTATGATGCATTTAATTATGGCTGATAGAACTGTGAAGAGGTCCATTGGAGTGTTGTAAGATGTCCTTATGAAATTAGAGTCATTCATCTTTTCGGCGTACTTTGTGATCTTAGATTGTGAGATTGATTTTGAGGTTTCCATCATCTTAGGGAGACCATTTCTTACTACTGGGTGTACATTGGTTGATATGGAGAGAGGGCAGATGAAATTCTGATTAAATAATGATGAGGTAACTTTTAACATTTGTAGGTGTATGAAACATGAAAGTGATCTTAAATTGGTATCCGTAGTAAATCACGTTGTGGGGCAAGAATCTGAGGTGTCCATTAAGGAAATGTTAGGTGTTGATGCACTAGTAGCGGTGATGATGAATTTTGACAATGATGGAATTGATGAGTATGATGAGCTAGTTTCTCCACTTGATAGGTTCGAGTTTCGTATCAAGCCAAAACGGTTGGAATTGGATATGAAGAATCGTGACACCCCACCTGCAAAACTAGCCTAAAAAACTAGAACTTAAGGTTCCACCATCCCGCTTGCGGTATGTATTTTTGGGACAACATAGCACTTTGCCTGTAATCATTACTGCTGACTTGAGTGAAGGGAAAATATAGGCTTTGGTATCGATACTTAAGCGGTTTAAAAGGGCTAATGGATGGACTATTGTGGACATTATTCGGATTCCTCCGGGGATTTGTTCTCACAAAATTCAACTCATGCCGGACAGCAAGCGAAGTATTGAGCATCAAAGGAGACTGAATCCCCCTATCTAGGAAGTTGTGAAAAAGGAGATTATTAAATGGTTGGATGCTGGACTCATATATCCCATTATTAATAGTAGTTGGGTCTTCCCTATTCAGTGTGTGCCAAAGAAATGAGGGATCAATGTGGTTCCTAATGCTAAAAATGAAATTGTTTCGATGGGGCCAATGACTGGGTCGAGAGTGTGTATGGACTACCGCAAGATAAATGCATAGACGAAGAAAGATCACTTTCCGATGCCTTTTATGGACCAGATGTTGGATCGTCTCGCTGGTAAGGGTTGGTATTATTTTCTAGATAGGTATTCGGGCCACAATCAAATTTCCATAGATCTGAAAGACCAAGAGAAGACCACCTTCACTTGTCTATATGGGACTTTTGCCTTCAAAAGGATGCCATTCGGGTTATGTAATGCTCCAACGACCTTCCAGCGTTGTATGATGTCGATATTTTCAGATATGGTGGAGGAAACGATAGAGGTATTTATGGATGATTTCTCTGTGGTAGGTCACTCGTTTGATAATTGTTTGACACATTTGGCTGAGGTACTAAAACGGTGTGGAGCGTGCAATCTTGTGCTCAACTGGGAAAAGCGCCATTTTATGGTAAAAGAGGGTATAGTTCTGGGTCATCGGATTGCGCATAAAGGTATTGAGGTTGATAGATCCAAAGTTGAGGTAATATTAAAGCTTCCACCACCCATCTGTGTAAAAGGTATTTGAAGTTTTTTTGAACATGCAGGTTTCTACCGAAGTTTCATAAAAGATTTCTTGAAATTGCACACCCAATATGCAAGCTATTCGAAAAGGAATGTAAGTTTGATTTTGATGATGCTTGTCTGAGAGCATTTGGAGAGTTGAAAGAGAAGTTAACTTCGGCACCTATCATTATTTCACCGAATTGGACACAACCGTTTGAAGTGATGTGTGATGCGAGTGGAGTGGCGCTTGGGGTAGTATTAGTACAGAGGCGAGAGAAAATTCTTCATCCAATTTACTATGCCAACAAAGCTCTGAATGTGGATCAAAAGAACTATACTGTGACTGAATAGGAACTCCTTGCTGTGGTTTTCACATTCAAAAAATTAGATCCTACTTGCTTGGTACTAAGGTCATAGTGCAACTGACCATTCTGCATTGAGGTATCTGATAGCTAAAAAGGATGCAAAACCAAGGTTGATTAGATAGGTGTTTTTGTTGCAAGAGTTAGATTTTGAGGTAAAGGATAGAAAGGGAACAAAAACTCAAGTCGCCGATCATTTGTCCAGACTGGAGGAGGAAGCTATGCTTAAGCTAGGAGATGAGGTTGAGATTAATGATGTGTTCCCTGATGAACATGTATTGGCTGCCTCTTATAATATTATCCCTTAGTTCGCAAATTTTGCTAACTACTTGGCAAGGGATTTGGTTCCATCGGATTTGTCATTTCACCAAAGAAAAAAGTTTATGTTTTGATGTGAAGAAGTTCTTTTGGGATGAGCCTTACTTGTTTCGTGTTTGTGCTGATGGGATTAATCGTCGCTGTGTACCCGAGGTAGAAATGATGAGTATACTCGAGGCGTGTGTTTCATCGCCTATTGGTGGGCACCATAGCGGTATTCAGACTGCTCATAAGATCTTGCAGTGTGGGTACTACTGGCCTACCATCCACCAAGATGCTCATGATTTCGCCAAGTCTTGTGATCGTTGCCAACGAGAAGGAGGAATTTTAAAGAAGCAAGAACTACCTATGAACTCGATATTTGTTTGTGAGTTCGCATGGGATGAATTATATTCTTGTTGCGGTTGACTATGTATCAAAATGGGTGGAAGCAATTGCACTTTCAAAGAATAAGCGAAAAAGTGTTACCGCATTCCTGAAAAAGAGTATCCTCTCTAGATTTGGTACAACTAGGGCAATTATCAGCGATGGAGGTTCTCATTTTTGTAACAAGTTGTTCAAGGCGCTGCTAGAGAAATATGGTGTTCGTCATAATGTAGCCACTCCGTATCATCAGCAGTCTAGTGGCCAAGTTGAGGTGTAAAATAGAGGGATACAGAAAATCCTTGCAAAGACTGTAAACGCCAACAAAATAGATTGGTCAAGAAGGCTTGACGATGCTCTATGGTCCTATCGCACCGCATTCAAGACTCCCATAGGTATGTCCCCCTACCAACTTGTATATGGGAAGTCATGTCACTTGCCCATAGAGCTAGAGCATAAAGCAATATGGGCACTCAAGAAGTTGAATTTGGATTGGGGCCCTGCTTCAAGTCAAATACTGATTGAGATGAATGAGCTTGATGAGTTTCGCCTAAAAGCATATGAGATTTGAGCCTTGTACAAGGAAAATATGAAGGAGTACCACGATCAAAAGATTGAAAAGCGCAAATTTGTTGCCGGTGATTTGATGCTCTTATTTAACTTAATGTTTCACTTGTTTCCTGGCAAACTCAACTCCAAGTGGATTGGGCCATTCAGAGTAACCCAATCGTTTCCACATAGAGCAGTTGAACTCGAGAACAAGGACGGAACAAGGTTCAAGGTGAACTGTCAGAGGATACAAGTTTATTTGGGGAAAGATGAGAGTATCAATGAGGTAATAGAGGAATGGAGTCTTAGTGAAGTCTGAGTAACCAAGGGGTCTACGTCGTGCCGCCACGTTAAATCACGCGCTGCTTGGGAGGCAACCCAACATGTACAATCTAGGCAACTATAGGAGTTTCTTTTCGATATAGGAGTTTTTTTAAAATTTTAGTTGTTAGATAGTTGTTTATTAATTTTTGGTTTTAGTGTTGGCTAGATATATATAGAATATGGTCAGTGTCTAAAAAGTATCATCAAAATGTAAAAAGGAAGTCCTAACGTTTGTTAGTATGCAGGGACGAAGAGGCAAAATTTGCAGAAAGCTGATGCAGTGATATACGAGTCCTATCGACAATCCATTGGTCCACCCACAGACCGTGGATGGCATCTATAGATCCCAGGTATGTATTTCAATTTTTTCTAAGTGTTGGAGTGAACCACGGTCCCCATCGACGGACCGTAGGTCATCCCCATGGACCATCGACAGGGTCTCATGGGTCCAAGTTAGGGTTTCTGATGACCCGACCCGGACCCCTAATTAAATATAACCATTCATTTTAAATTCATTTCCCACTTACCTCTTTCCCCCCAATCGTTACAAGCCGATCAATTACCCCATATTCACCCATTCTCCCAAATTCACAAAGCTTCTTTCCCTCACTTCCATTTTCTCTCCAAAAGCTTTGAAGGTCCGAGTTTTGGTGTCACCGTTGGTCTAGGAGAATTTGCACTCGATCACACACTCACCAACGTTGTTTACTTGTAAGGTAATCAATTTCTCCCAAACTTTGAAGTTTTCATTGTTTAAACTTGAAGTCACAACGTTGAACTTGACGGTGGGTAATTCAAATGCTTGCATAATTGGTTGAATCTATTATAGATAATACCCTTGGAATGATGGTGTGTGAGTGTGTAGTTAAGTTAAATCGAATAAATAATCTGATAGGTCTAATTGAGAGTTTTGACTTAGGGTTTCGTTGTTTCCTTGTGTTGAACCATGAATTTTACATAAATCGAAACCATACGGATGATGAACTATTGAGTAATATGTTGAAATGCATGTGTAGACTTAGATTGGTTGAATGATTGTTGAAGTAATTGTGTTTAATGATAGTTGAAATTCATTCATGGCACAACACAGATCAACGACCACCACCCACCGACCATAGGTCAACCTACAGACCGTAGGTCGCGGTCCATCGACTACAAGCACAAAATTATTTGGCTAAATAGTGAACCACGGTAAGGACTACGGTCCATCGACGGACCGTTCTGCACATCCGTGGTTCCAACTTCAGAGACCCCAAAATTGACTTCTTGACCTACGGAGAGGACTAATGGTCCGTCATTCCATCGACAGTCTGTAGGTACCCACCGTAGGTCCCAAACCTACTATTTCCTAAAAGTTTTTTAGTTTTTGCCTAAGTCCTAATCTTGTTCTAAAATTTTGTCTTGGGCATTCTTGTGTTGTTTAGGTACTAACTAGTTTTCCACAGGTACCATGGCATCGAAACAAGCTCAAGTGTACACAAGTGGGGGCAAGTCTAAGTCTATTTCCCCATCCCGCCGCATGGTCATGAACTCCAGCAAGGACGAGAAAGTCCCTGAGGCCACAAGAGACTCCTCTACTGCCCCTGGACTAAGAGGAACAATGCCCCGCACGGGGGATGCCCATGAACCCTCTAGAGTTGAGCCAGTTATCAGTGCCATCGAGTTGAATAGGTAGTGTGTTCGTGGTCAGTATCAGATATATGATGACGGGAAGGTGCTCAATTAACATAGAAAGATGGTCAGAACCATTACTGAGCAGCGCCGGGTATTGACCAGGAGCCTTCTACCGTGCCCGTTATTGAGGAGTTGTTCAAGAGGCATATATGTGAGTGGATGGCTCGGAGTTCTGGCAACTTTAGTGAGGAGATGACTCGTGAGTTCGATGCCTCCTACACCACCACCGTCCAAAATACTATTCCTAAAAAGGCTATGCCATTGGCCCAGCCTCCACTTCAGGCCACATTGGTGCAGAACTTCTCTGTGGACATTTTTGAAGCTACCATTCACCGTTTTATTTATGGCCCAGCCAATACTCTGCCGATTAATACAACACAATACGACTACATGATGGGTATTGTTTAGAGTGGGGCATTTCAGAGGGATGCCGAGCAGAGAGATACATTGTTGAGGTGGATGGCCCGTCACATAGCTGAGGATAGAGAGGAGACTGAGTGGGTGAGAAACATGACACTGCCCATTAGAATGGCAACCCTGAGCTTCGCCACGAAGTTCTTTTGGTCTGTGGTTCGTACTAGACTATCCCCTACACAGGCGGACAATGTTGTTACTTGGGACCGGGTTGTGAAGATAACATCAATTATGGCAGGGCTGGAGCTTGACTTTGCTTGAATTCTGATCACCGAGATTCATGAGAGGGCCTTCAGGACCACTACTACTATGCGCTTCCTGTGTCTGATAATTCATCTCTGCAGGGAGGCTTCAGTGCCTATTTTGCATTGTGACAGGTTGCTCGAGGCAACCAAGATTGTGGACATCGGTCTCATTAAAGATGATGCCAATCTTGCTGCACCACAAAGGGAGCCACAGGTTGAACTACCGACCTTGGGTGCTGATCTTACTGAGGATGTGGAGCAGATTCACGCTGATGACACTACTCTACCACCCACTTCTGGAGATGCACAGGCTCCCCCATCTACCACCACCATTCAGGCCGTGAGCTCATCCCAAGCTACTCCCCCTTCAGGGTCCACTTTAGTCCCTCTGGCCCTAGTCCAAAAGTTGGATGCTCAGATGGCTACATTACTACAGCACATGCAGCCCTGGATGCATCGATCTGTTGAGGAGTTTGAGGCTCATATGGAGTAGATGATGGACGGGAAGATTTAGGCGGTCCACAAGCGCCCAGATGCATTTGAGTTGAGAGTCATGGAGAGGACTGCAACTACTGTAGATGTGACCACTTTCTAGACATAGTTGGCTTGGATCCGGTCTGATGTTGATGCCCTACTATCCTCTGATGAGGTCGTACGAGAGACTGCACCCGAGGTTGAGGAGGATGAGGTGGTGATGTCTGCACTGTTTGGAGATACTATGCCACCACCCAACCTTACATGTGTTGTTGGGAAGCTCTACCACTCTTCTGAGCACAATGCTGATACTGATGAGGCCCGATGGTTAAGAAAGAAAGAGTGGCACGAGTTGGTGACGGGCCAGAGACAGTCGATCATTGATGAGGAGATAGGGTAGCAGAGGGCGTGTGAGATAGGTGTTGGTCCATCAGGTTCGAGGATCACTACTGAGGGTGTTCCTCCTGTTGATGAGGGAGATACTGATGGCGTTCCTATTGCTGATCCAATGGGGTCCGGGAAACCGGACCCACCCGCTTCTTGATGGGTCATCGGTGCTTATACGCCAGACATTTGCTTCACACTATGTTTTATTTTTCTTCCTTTTGTGCATTGAGGGCAGCTGCACCATATTTTGTTGGGGGTGGGGTGAATGGGTTGTGAGTGATAGGGTGAAGTCTGAGTAACCCAACTCATAATCCTCTCTTGGGGTTTTCTTGCATGTGTTCTTTTTCCCAAAGAGACTGTTTTACTTTTTTGTTGAACCGGCATGTTTAGGAGTGTATGTGTAGAAGTAAGTAGAAGAATGATAAGCATGATGGCATAAGAGCATGAAATTGATACTTGTCCAAATATTTGAAATGTGCTAGATCTATTGGTTCAATGAGTTGAATGTGCTGGATCTTCATATGATATGATAAGGAACTGGTACAATATCATGACTTAAGCTAAAAGTTGAACTGGGTAACTCAATAATCCGGTAATGAAACAATGTGGCAAGTGTGTGTGAGCAGATTTTGTATATTCATACAATATGTGCCAATCTAGAACTTGCCTCGTTGGTCTTGTTAAGAAAATCTGGGCTAGGAATTAGGAAATGATCATATGCCCTTGTTCAAATAAGTCCATTTAAGCCTAAAATAATTCAACCAAAAGAAATAAAGTCTCATTTCGATCCAAATGTTTGAGCTTAATGTAAAGCACTTTTTTCAATACACCTAACTCACCTTCCCTAAAAGACTGTTTTGGCCTGGTCCCTCCCTGGACATGTGCACCTTAACTTAGGCCAAAAGCCTAAGTTAAGGGTGACTAATTCAAAAAAGTTACCTTAATCTTGGCCCTGGTCCAACATCGGATACTGTGCACCTCAACTCATGCAAAATACATAAGTTGAAGGTGGCTATGAAAAAGGAAACCAAAAGAAAAGGGTATGAAAAGAGTTATGTGTAGAAGAAAGAAAAAGATAGAAAAATATGTGAGTGAAGTCAAAAGAAACAAAAAGAATGATAATGATGATGAGAAACAAAGAAATAAGAAGTAAAAAAAATGAAAAAGAAGAGTGATAATGTCAAAGTCACATCTGTGCTAAAGAGAATGAAGGAAAAGAGTAGAAAATAAAAAGATGTCAAGAATTGGTTGAGAATAGAGGTAAAAATCCAATGTAATGTCAAAGAGGGCAGAAAAGTCACTAAAACTACCCAAATGTACCCTACCTGACCCTGAGCCTACGTTACAAGCTAAGAAAGTCCTATAGTGATCCTAGTGATTAGTTTGGAGAGTCTGTGCAGTGAAAATAAGGGCAGGCCTATGGTATTGAGCACTAACTGTATTTGAATTCACTTCTGAGCGTGACTGTTGGATGAATCCTTGAACTTAGAATCATGCTCATTGTGTGAAAACAGGATTTCTTTGAAGTGAGGGTACTAGTTACATTGTTGGAGAGTCTGTACCTTGGCAATTGTTGAAAACGTATGTGATGATGTCTATTAGTCTGTCTATGTCATGTGTTGATCCATATGAGTTAGCTTATTGAGTATAAATGAAAAGATTGGCAATAGGTGATGGAATTTATTGAGACAACCATAAAATTGCTTGAGTTTGTATGTTTGCTTCTACATAAGTGTCGTTTTGAGTTTTAGTGTATCGCTTGAGGACAAACAAGAAGTTAAGTTGAGGGTGTTGATGTACCATGAGTTTACAGTAATATTGATGCATTTCATTTAGAGTTTGTGTGTGTCTTGGTTTTTTTATTTATTAGAATTGATGGTTTTGATGTAATCTTGACAGGGAATTGGTTCGAAAGTGGTTGAGAGAGAAAAGCACTGAAGTGGCAGAAGCAGCAGTCAACGGAGCCAAACGACGAACCGTTGTTCCATTGACAGGCCGTAGGTGGACGATCATAGGTCCTGGTCAGAAAGCTGATTTTTAGTACTTAAACCACAGAGTGACAGGACGGACCGTAGTCTAATCCAAGGACCGTAGATGGGTTTGTCGTCTGTAAGGAGTGATGTATTTTCTAAGTTCTGAACCACATAGGTGAACCACAGACCATAGGCTGATCCACGGTCCGTAGGTCATGTCATCGATCGAAAACCATGTCCAACCCAATTTTCTTTATTTTAGTTTCCTAGTTGATTTAGGATTTAAACTTTATAAATATGGGTTGTATTTTCCATTTTTTGGGAGTTAGACATTATTGTATACTTTTAGTTTATGTCTTTTGGAATTATTTTGCAAAACACTTAGCAATTTAATTTTTGGAAGTTGGTATATGCAAATTTCAGTTTGAATTTCAATTCAAAATTTCGATTTTCATCTATTCTCATTGTAAGTTCATGAATTCTTTTAACCAAATTATAAATTGTGAACTCTCAAGCATGAGTAGCTACCATGATCAATTAGCAAAGTATGAATACTAATTAAGTAGTTCTTAAATAGTGTTTATGCATATATTGTTGATCTTTTCGTTTAGCAGTCTTTCTAGCGGGTGCGCAACGTTAGAACTCACCTCGTTCCTACTTGACCTTACCAAGGGGGTAATGAATGAGAAAAAGATTTAACAACAAAGATTTAGTTAAGGATTTGTTGCTACCTAATAGTCTGACTTTAATCAATTGAGGAAGGGTGAATATCCTAAGTTAATTGACATGATGACTAATCTGGGGTGAAGGTAAGGGTTAGTAAAGCACACATTCGTAGATTTACCAAGTCGTGAGTCAAAGTTCCTACGATGATTACCCATCACGTAGGGATACATAACTTATCGACCTTGCATGTCAAACACTAGGATAGGATTACTATTATTAGGACTACTGAGTTAAGAGCTCGTGGGGAACACATATGCCCCAGTTTCCATCTTATATTGATATCTCAAACTGTGAATCTTGCTTACTTGTTACTTACTGATTCAAATCAACAATTTGTTACTTTATTTACAAAAACTCCCTGTTTACTTTTCTCGGAAATAGTTTGACTAAAAAGAGATAATTGTGAGTTAAGTTTAAGTCTAAACCATATTTCTCGTGAGATTGACCCCAACCTACAAGTTGGGTTCTTTTCTTGATAACGATCGCTTATGCTTCTTTAAGAGATGTGTAATTTGAGCGTATCACTTTGCCTACCTCATCTCATGGGGAAATAATATATCAGGAAAAGAAACCTTATTTCTCCCAATCAAGAGGACTCACATCTACCTCCCTCTCTTCCTTCCATTGGTTAAACCAAACTTTAGCAACACCCTTAAGTTGATAAGAGGACAATTCCGCCTTTTCTAGCGAAGTAATACCCATAATTTCCACTATCTTATAGACTTCACCAATGAACTCTTGAGGATATTCCTCAAATTTAGACCCATGAAATTCCAGAGGATTCATTTTAGTAAAGTCTCTCACCCGTGTTGCTGCTATACCCACCCTTGGTTTAATAAGAACCACAACCTATCTTTTTTCTTGAGCCATCGTAGCTTGGGCCAATGCATGAAATGCAGCTCGAAACTCATCATTAGTCACTTGCTCGACCAAAGGGTTGACTGGCACTTGGGGAACCTCTTGTCTCACATTTTCACGAACATTCCTATTCCTTCTCACGTGATTCCTTCATAGAGGCATATTCTATAAAGCATAAATAGGGGTTAGGAGAGGAGGACCTTTATAGAGTTAAACTCTATTGCACGACTTTAGAGTAATGCAAGAAGTGAAATTTCCTAAACATCTTATAGTCCCTTATTCATAGATGTGGCGCGCTACAAATTCATGAACAAGACTCTACTCGATGTGACTTATGAGACATCCTAGGACCTTTCTAAACTTTGTGCTATTGATACTAAGTTTGTCATGACGCAAAGTACACCCTATATGTGACAAGTCATATAAGACCCCGAGAGGTCCTAAACAAGCCACTTAGCATATATCATACAAGATAATAGAATTTAAAACAGTTTAAAATATAGTTTTAATCTCATAAAGAGTTTGACAAAAGCGTAAGTCTAAAATTTGTCTCAATAAACCATCTTATACATCATAAGAAAAGTGATTGGGACGTAACCCAACATCGCATACAAAGTCAGAAACTAAAATGACAAAAAAGCTATAAAAGTGAGATAGTCCTCAAAGTATGAGGACTCACCAAGTCTTCAAATCTCTAATGCAATCAACTAGCCACAAACGGAAGGATAAAAAATCGTCAAGCCCTACATTAGTGAAACAATGTAGGCACAAGTATGCATCAATAAATGAAATGTATTAAGTATGAGGGGAACACAATAAAACATGAGACATGGTCATAAATGGACATAATCGAAAACATGGAATGCATGATCAAGTTAAAACATAGTAAAATCAGTTAAGAAGATTCATAAATCATTATCATGGTCAGTGCATCTTTAAATCATAAAGGAAGCTTCATAAAACATTAGAAATCAACTAAGTTCTTTTTGTGGGAAGTATACCGTTAACCGATATATAGGCCATGCAAGCTATAACATGGAATCCAGTGTCTGTCCCATACCAAAAAGGTGTGTCCTACTTTCCAAGGTAAGGAACATGAACTTCTATCTTACGTCGATCCACTAGCTAAAGTCTATCTAAGACAATCATCCTATAGGGGAACATAGGTATGGGATAAGGAGATTGCTACTGGAAACCCGTCCTCTAGCAATAGGAGAGCTTCCATCTCAATATCCTCTCAGTGCTAAGCATAAATCTTGTGGAATAGTCATTAAGTTTAACTGATCTTATCATTATGGGACATGGGTAATCGCCTCTTTTCCTATCATCCATGTAAAAGTACAATTAAGATACTAATCCAAGCTAGAAACATCATAGGATAGCTCCTTAGACCATGCGTGAGAAAACCTTTCACCATCCATGATCCTTTCATAATAGCTTTTAAGGCCCATATTCATTCACTTCTTGCTAGATATTTCCTACTACTAATGGAAATAGTTTTGAAAGTGTGATCTATAATCAGTGATGGCATATCTAGATACCATACTTATTAAGACCGAATTTAGGAAAATAGCTCGAAAAACATTGAGGGCAAATCTAGATGTCATTCATGTCATGTCGCCAAGCTTCATAGAACATATAAATACCTTCATCTATAAGCTTACTTGAGTCATAAACATTGCTTTCATAAAAACATGCATAATTTCATAAAACATATTCATATATTCAAGCTTCTTCATAAATTCATGTAAATTAGGATTCATTGTCAAAATTCATAGTTGAATACATGAGTTCACATGAAATTGGTTGATAAACATGTAATTACGTCCAAATCATCAAAGTAAGATCATAATAAAGTAATTGAATCCATACAAATAGAACCTATTAGGAATTGAGTGAAAATCTAATCAAATCTTGAGAAATTGAATTGGAGAATTGAAGAAACCTTAGGGGCTCAATGGGTGAATTGAACCCAATGATGAAATCCCTACAAACTTGATTGAATCCCTAAGCAATGATGAATAAAGGAGACTTGATCTTGAAGAACCCTAGCTTCTTCTTCTTCATTGATCTAGAGTGAAGATTTTTTGAGAGGATGAATTTGGTCAAGTTTAGGGAATTTAGGAGATTGAATTGAATTGAATGATTTTGGGGGTAAAAGTTTTTATATAGGGCCTAGGGTAGAAGGTAAAACGATAAAGCATTAAGTTAAAACAATTGGAAAAAGACTCATATGACCCTTACTTAAAAATAATAGCCAACCCAATCGACGGTGGGGAACTATGGTCTGTGGGCCCACCTACGAACCGTCCTAGTCAACCATCAATGGGTTCAGAAACTTGTTTCTTGGACCCTCTATTGACAGGATCCATTTACGGTCCGTTGTTCAACCTACGGTCCATACATGGCCTCGGTGACTCAAGATGGAATTACTTAAAATCCCACTAAGTTTGAGACTCACCTACTAGGACTATTTACGACTCGTGCATTGGATGAAGGACCATCCTGGTGAACTATAAAGAAGTACTCGGACTTTGAAATTTTAAGAAGAAAAAATGCACTTGCCACCTACGGCTCTCAAAGCAACCCACAGACCATCGATAGTTTGGTTGGTGCAGACACCAGTTTTAGAAAAAAGCTGAAATTTTTTCATCTTTTCAAATCTAAGGTGTTACAAGATTGCAGCACTTTCAGTCAACATTTGGGGAGTCCTCCTCATTTGGGGACTCCATAGATTTAGTTTATTAATTTTTTTTTCTTTTCTCTTTAATTTTGAGGTAGTTGGGGGCTATGTGATGACATACTTATTATTTCATCCTAAATACTAGAGGTTATTTCAGATATTAGTATTTAGTGCATGGGTTGTCTTTTTGTTATTCAAATGTTTATGTTTCAGCTTCCGCTTCAGTTTTCATATAATATGTTATTAAAAGGGTTAAGTTGTGCCACTCATGAATTTAAGTACTGTGTCTCGACTGGGTTTAGACTCAAGTCGTGTGAAACTGGTATTAGAACCTAGAGTTCAAGTGTACTAGGGTGTCTATGAAGTCGTGTTAGTATGATCTTATTTATAGTTGTGATTGCCTCACTTCTATAAATGAGAGACTATAGACATTTAGTAAAAGTTTATGTTCTTTCATATTCTAGATCGTGCAATGGAGCTGTCTCCTAAGAAACTTATGAAAAATTGTGCATTTCTCCAATTCCTCTACCCTTATATTATCTTCGAGGTGGTACAAATAGTAAAGGTCAGATCCTTATTAGTGAGGTACTCTTACAAAAAGCCATTAGAAAAGAAAAAGAGATTGCACAAGTGTTTTAGAGGATTCCATCATGTGTTTAACCTTATTTAATCCGAAAGAATACACCCGTATCCATATGAATAGTGCTTTGAGCCAAAGTATGTTATTCTCTCTAACCCTTCATGAAACTTTGCTATTGATGATACCCTTAAGAGGAAAAAGTGCATTTTAGAAATGTTTAGGTAGTGTTTCAGTTGAAATATATACCGCGTAATTTGCGGTGTTATGAGCCATAGGTAGTTGTCATGACCCAGACTAACTCCTATACATGACATGATGAATATGATTCTCAGAGATCCTAAACAAAGCACTTGACATAGGCGTGATATTAAGATATCAACATAATAAAAATAAGAGGTAAAGAGAAATATAAGTCTCAACACTTCAGCTAAACAAGATACCAAAACAGAGTATAAAGACTATAAATGTGGAATCATACTAAGTCTGACAACAAGTATCTATTATCATAGGTGTAACTAGGACAAGCCCTAACTCACAAAATGAATCTTAAAATTGAAAAGACTGAAATAAACAAGAAACTCATAATGTGTGATCATGCCCTCTATCACGACCCAAAGTATACCCTAGACGTGACATGGAGTATAGGACCCTGAGAGAACCTACACAAGTCCCTTGACATGCATACAACACAATAATATATTCAATAAGAGAGAATAGACAATAAAAGTCTCATATCATATAAGAAGTCTAAACATAAATGCAGAATACTAAACTTTGTCTTGACAAGCCATTCTAATACTTCATAAGAGTGGTAGAAACATAACCCATATACCACGTACAAAGTCTCAACGGAAAGCAATAAAAACAATAAAAGTCTTCATGGTCTTACCCTCGAAGTATAAGGACTCCCCAATGCAATAGTAAAAGCAATCCAAGCTAGCCACGTGTGTGAAGAAAAGAAGCAGCGAACCCTATATTATAAACAATATAGGACAAGTATGAATTAGTATATGGAATGTACTAAGATGGAGAAATGCATGAAAACATAAGCATGATCATTTGGGAACTTAAAACATGATATGCATGATAAAGCCAAACATAGTAAAAGCCTTTAAAGAGAAATCATAAATCATGAACATGGTCAATGCATACTTAAAACATAATGAAAGCTTTCATAAACCTTTGAGGAAAATGTAGTTCTTTTTTTGTACGACATTAACCATTAACCGACATAGATCATGTGAGCTATAACATGGAATCCGGTGTCTTCCCCACACCAAATAAAGGCTGTCCTACTTGCCGAGGTAAGAACCATAACTTCTAGCTTATACGGAACCACTAGCTATGTCTTTCTAAGACAAATCCCATGGGGGGACGTAGTTAGGGATAAAGAGATTCTTTCTAGAGATCCAACCTCTACTAATGGAAGACCATCCATTTCAAAGTGCTCTCGGTGCTAAGTAAAAATCTCAACGGAATTAGTCATATTCGCAGTCATATCATCATACTTGAAAAGGCACATTTACACTACCAATCCAATCATAACTCATCATAGATTAGCTCCTTTTAATCATGATTCACACATATGTGAGAAAATCTTTCAGAATCATGATTTCATAATATGTGAGAAAACCTTGCACAATTTATGCATATGTGAGTAAACCTTTTACAATTCATTGATACTTATCTCAAACACATCTTTAGTTCAGAAAACACCTTTTTCATAAAACGTGCATAGCTTTCATAATCATACTTCATGAGTTCATAAGCTTTCTTCGTAAATTCATCATCATAATCAAGTAAAAAGCATGGGGTCCATATGAAATCAATTGAAAACCATTTAATTGAATCAAATCATGCATAATAATATTGAAATCAAACAATTGAATCAAAATAAATAAGACCCATGGAGAGTTGTATGAAACCCTAATCAAATTGGGTGAAATTTAATTATGGAGATTGAGATTCTTTGGGACCCAATAGATGAATGGAATCCATTGGTGAATATCCACATACCTTGATAATCAAAGCCTATCCGAACAAGAAAAAGAGGATACTTGATAGTTAGAACCCTAGCTTTCTTCCTTGAGCTTGAGAGAAAATTGGAGATGATGAACTTGGATGGAAATTGGGGATTTGAGAGAATGAGAGGGTTTGGGTAGTTTAAGATTTGAATGGTAGTTATAGGACTTAGAAATAGGGTCAAAACGATATAGTGTAGTATTAAATGCTTAGGAAAACACCCAAATACCATTAAGAAATAACTGTCGGACATACCTATAGCCCGTAGGAGTTTCTACAACCCATACATGTCAACCTAAGAACCAACTTCAGAAACCTAAAATTCAATCAATTTCCCAGAAGACCTTTCTACGACTCATCGTTCAGTCACCGGTTCATAGACGCCTTCCACAGAACCTAATTTCAAGTCAGAAATTCCACTAAATCCAAATTATTTCTATGAAACCTTCCTACGACACGTAGAATGAGCTACAATTCGTCAACTTAATTCGTAGACAGATGTGTTAATTTAAAATCTCTGAATACACTATACGGACCAGTCCTACGACCCGTCAAACTTACTACGACCCATCTTGTTCTCTCATAGGTCGTACTTCGTAAACTTGAATTTTCCCAAAAACTCAACTCAACTCTATGACTTCCTTTTTATTGCCCGTACGACTTCTTACGATTCACAAACTCGTAGATCTCAGTACCAGTGGCAAAAATGAACTTTCCCTTTTTAATTCAACTTTCCAATTTATGAGGTGTAACAATATCTCCCCCTTGGGACATCCATCCTCAAATGAGACTCAAGCTAGAATAAATAGAGTAGGAGAGAAGTCAACAACCCAATATGAATGTAAATCTCATCATAATGCACATAAACAAGGAGAATCACTCCAAGCTAAATTATAACATTAAAACTCATGCTCTCTTCTTCTAATATCGACAATGACTTTTGTTGACTTTGAGTTGGTTTTAACCTTTTACAAATAAGTCAAATCTTTTCCATAGACACATGCACCAACCCGGGCCCTATCAAAGAGATCTCACCAACTTCAAACAAACCAATATGAGATCTACACCACCTAACAGAGAGCCTCAAATGGAGCCATTACAATAATAGAGTGGTAGATATTATTATAACCAAACTCAATCAAAGGCAAATGATCATCCCAATTACCCCGGAAGTCAATCACAAAATCTCTCAATATATCTTCCAAAGTCTCAATAGTACGCTCAGCTTGTCCATCGGTCTGAGGATGAAAAGTCATTCTAAGTTTCACTTGAGTATAAAGACCCATTTGAAACGACCTCCAAAATTGAAATGTAAACTAAGTACTACAATCAGAGATAATAAATAAAGGAACTTCATGCAACCTTACCATTATCCTATTATAAAGCTTGACATACTCCTAGGATAAGATTGAAGTCTTTACGGGAAGAAAGTGAACTGATTTGATCATCCCATCCCAAATGTCCCAAATTAAATCAAACTGACAACGAGTACGAGGTAAACTTGTAATGAAGTCCATATTCAAAACTTCCCACTTCCACATAGGAATAATAATATCTTGAGCCAAACCACCCGGTTTCTGATGCTCAACTTTCACTGTTGACAATTTAAATATTTAGCCACAACTTTTGCAATATCCTTCTTCCTCCCATTTCACCAATAGACTTCCCACAAATCAATGAGCATTTGGTGGCTCCCGAATGAATAGAATATCGATAAATATGAATTTCTATCAAATCTGATTCCTTAACTCATCAATATTCAAAACACATAGTAGACATTGATATCAAATGACACTAACTCACCCTTGGGAGAACGCCTCAATGGTTTTTTTTGAAATTGGCTTCCTCAAATCAAGTAGTACCGGATCGAGATCTTACTTAGCCTTCTCATCTGATACAAGAGATAATTCTAAACCATTCTGAACAAACACACCACATTTATTAGAATCAACCAAGAGAACACCTAATCGAGCCAATCTATGAACATCATGAACTAGCTCTTTCTTGCCATCCTCAACATGATAAACACTTCCCTCGATAGCTAACTAAAAGCATCTACAACCACATTCACTTTACCAAGATGATAGAGGACACTCATGTCGTAGTCTTTCAATAACTCAAGTCATCTCCTTTGGCAAAAATTCAAATCCTTTTGAGTAAAAATATACTTTAATTTTTTGTGGTATGTAAACCCATCTACATGAACACCATATAAGTAATGTATCCAAATCTTTAAGACAAACACTACCACCGTTAACTCCAATATGAGTCGGATAATTCTTTTTATGTTCCTTTAATTGCCTCGAAGCATAAGCGATGACTTTCACATGTTACATCTGTAACACCTCTCTATTTGAAAGAACTAGAAAGAACTAGAATTAGAAAGAAACTATTTTTGGAAATAATCAAATTTGGAAAGCTTGACAAAGTTAAGCTAAGTATGAGTTTTGAGTCAACTTCAAAATGCCATAACTCCCAGATCAAGATGATTTAGGTGTGATACAAGATACCATAGGAAATATCTTTAAATTATCTTTCCAACTACTCTGAGTTTGCTCGATTTCGAGTTCGGATGAGGGAGATATGCTCATTTGAAGTTGGGATGTCTAGATAAAGAAAGTCAAAACGGGATTTTAGAAGGGTTCTTTGGTCTTTTCCCAACTCAATTATTTAATTTTGTTTTTGGTAATTAAGTTGGGGTCTAAACTGATTTGGTTTAGTTTACACTTCATCAAAAAGAGTTAGGGTTTTGAGAGAAGAGAAAAGAAGAGGATAAAAGAGGAGAAGAAGCAAGGATTCGTCGATTTCTTGAGGAATTGAGTGCGGATTTCACCAAGGATTCAATCCTACGATGTATGTGAGTTCACACAGCATTGGGTTCATTCGCCCACGCACCAAACACGTTTATTTCAGTATGATTTTCGTCCTAAAAGATTGAGACTTTGATGTTCTTGGGTTGTATTCTTGAATTGCTTTCATTCTTGAATTTGGAATTAGATTGAGGAGTTCTTGAGAGCTTAAGGTCGATTGTTAGAGTTGTTTTGAGTTAGATTCTTGTGTACATGTGTTGGGTATCTGAATCTAAAGAGAATTTGAGAAAAAGAACCGAGTTTAGGCAAATTGGGGTTAGAAAATGAAGAAGGAACAAGTTTGGGCAGATCTGGGTACCAGGTCCGCATATTCCTCAAGATTTACAAAATTTTCTCTGCATTGCGTAGTGGTCACAGACCGTTCTGCCTCAAAATTTATTTCGCGACCAAATATTTAAATACATCTCTGCGTCGTAGACATGCTTATAGACAGTGATTTTTTGATCGTTTCTCATATTTAACTATCTAAATACACTTCTAAACATCATGAGATTGTTCCTATCACAAATCACCATCCTTGAATCCATAAATTCAAATTCAAGGAAAGTTAAGAGCCAAGTTAAGAGAAGTTCTTAGAGTCTTCCAAAAGTCTTTTACAAATCTTTTAACTTTGCTTTAAGACTTAAGTTTTGAGTTGAGTAAAGAGTAAAGATTGAAGTCTCATTTCTTCAAAAGAGTATATCAGGACTATGTATTCCCAAAAGAGTAAAATGTTTTCACATTTAATCAAGAAAGTAAACTTTGATTTCCACAGAGCCTTTGAGCTAGTTTTCAGTAAAGAGTAAATGCTTTCACAATTATGCAAGAGAGGAAACTTTGTTTTCCAAGAGAGCCTTTGAGCTAAGTTTTTGAGACAATTATCTCAAACCATAGAAAGAAGTTATGTTTTTTAAACATAAGAGCTAGTATCATATTTTGGGAGTAGTATTGAGCAACGATATGGGGGAGAGTTTAGACAACTCCCAACCCCCATAAACTTTGTTGCCATCATAGGTAGAAAAGGGTCGTACTTTTTAGATGATACCTTAGTGCTTTTTATCATAGACTAGTGGATCCACTTAGTGAGTTAGGTTTTATGCCCCTAGCAAGGTATATGACGGCCCTGTCAGCGTAAGGCAAAACAGTGTATCATCACATTGCTCTTAAGAGATGGTTGTCGATTAGAGAAACTCCCACAACAGTATTTTGTATTCTTATATACATAGAGTTCATTGTATTTTTATATACATTCAGAGTTTATATTGTATCTTAAGTGCCATTTTGTCTAGTGAATGTTCTTTATACATTCTACGTTATTTATTGAGCAGTTCAGTTTACTTTTTAAAGTATTTTATCATGAGTAAGTCTTCCACTAAAAGTTAAGCCAGTTAAAGGGTTCGTTTGGGGCCAACAATGGTTCTCGAGTGCCAGTCCCGCCCAGGGTGTAGGCTTGGGGCATGACAATATCAAAACACAACCAACACCAATCTGAGAAACATCACAATATAACACGAAACCATCTAATCCTTCTAGTAATGTCAAAATTGGGGTTGAAGTAATTCTATCCTTCAACTCTTGGAAACTCTTCTCACAAGCTTCTAACCATAGGAATTTCACCTTTTTTGAGTCAACGTCATCAAAGGTGAAGAAATCAAGGAAAATTCATCCACAAACCTTCTATAATAACCGACCAAACCTAAGAAATTTCGAATATCCAAAGAAGACATAGGTCTAGGCCAATTTTTAACTCGTTCGGTCTTCTTAGGATCAATTTGAATACCTTCATCAGAGACAATATGGCCAAGTCAAGCAACTTACCTCAACCAAAATTTCCATTTCCTAAACATAGCATACAATTCGCGATTTTTGAGTATTAGCAACACAATCCTCAAATACTCAGCATGGTCATTCTCACTATGTAAGTAAATCAAGATATCATCGATAAACATAATCACAAACATGTCAAGATATTGTTTGAAAAACCTATTCATCAAATTCATAAATTCCACTGGGCATTAGTCAAACCAAAGACGTCACCAAAAATTCATCGTGACCATACCGAGTTTGAAAAGCCATCTTCGAAATGTCACTCTCATTCGCCCTCAATTGGTAATAACCCAACCCAAGGTCAATCTTAGAGAAGTAACTTGCTCCTTTGAGTTGATAAAAACATTATTTATCCTTGGAATATGATACTAGTTCTTAATGGTAACCTTATTCAATTGTCGATACTCAATGCACATTCGGGGGGAACCATCCTTCTTTCAAAAAAACAAAACCAAAGCATCCGATGGACAGACACTTGATCTAACAAAACCCTTATTCAACAAATATTTTAATTGGTCCTTTAACTCTTTAAGTTTTGTCGGAGACATATGGTAAAAAGGAATAGAGATAGGCTGTGTATCTGAGAGAAGGTCAATACTAAAGTCTATTTCCCTTTTCGAAGAAATATTGGTATGATCATTTGGAATCACATTCAAAAACTCATTTACAATTGAAACTGACACAAGAGTAAGGGTTTCGAAATTAGTATCCCTAACCCGAACAAGATGATAAAATCAACTCTTAGAAAATATTTCCTAACCTTTAGGCAAGATATGAACTGACCCTTAAGAGCATAATTTTCCCCTTCCCATGACATGATAGGTTCGTTTGGAACCTTGAATGTGACAAATCGGGTCCTACAATCTATGAAAGAATAACATGCATGAATCCAATCCATCCCAAGAATAACATAAATATCTAATATGTCAAGCTCTACAAGATCAATATGAGTGGTTCTATGAGAAATAGAAATTGGAAAATTTCTATAAACTTTCTAAGCAATAATAGAATCATCAATAGGAGTAGGAATATGAAAGGGATTAGAAAGGATTACATGACCAACATCAAATCTCATGGCCACATAAGGAGCAACAAATGGAAATGTAACACCCAGATCAGGGAAATCATACACATCAAAATGAAAGACTTTCAACATACTGGTCACCACATTCTGACAACCCTCATTATCTTATCGAGTTTGAAGTGCATAGAATTTATTATGTCAAGGAGCACCCGAACCAGAACCACTAGGTTGAGCCTTCTTACAATTCCTTCCATTAGAATCAAGCAATCACTAATATATCATCTTGTGACCACTCTTCCCACAACCAAATCAACCATCCGTACGCGCTAAGCATTTTTCTGAGGGACTTTTGCCACACCTTTGGCAAGCAGGGTTAGAAGATCCATTACCAGTACCTCCCTGAGTATTATGGTTAGACACCCTATATTTATTGACCTTAAGGAGCCATAGCATTAGAAGAACCTTGACCAGAAAACCTTTCCCATAATTTAGAACGACCATGTCCACCAGACCTAGAATGAGAAAATCAACATCACCAGTCCTTGCCCTCTTTGACTACCCAGACTTCTCCTCTAGATTTTCCTCTTCAATTTGTTGGGAATGTATCATCAAATGAGAGATATCCATCTCTTTAATCAACATGGAGGTGCGACACTACTTGACCACCATTTCGGACACACCCGACATAAACTTACTCATCATTGACCTTGAGTCGGCAACCATAGTTAGAGTATACTTTACCGATTGAGTAAACTTCAAAGCATACTCTTCACTCATATTT
This sequence comes from Solanum tuberosum, assembly GCF_000226075.1. Classification (NCBI taxonomy): domain Eukaryota; kingdom Viridiplantae; phylum Streptophyta; class Magnoliopsida; order Solanales; family Solanaceae; genus Solanum; species Solanum tuberosum. Next base: position 493,428 of record NW_006239272.1, on the reverse strand, counting down.
CGTTGACGGAGAATAATGAACTCAAATACCTTTTCCTCCCTTATCCAAGGGGAAAAAATGATCAAGAAAAGCTCCTTTGAATTTCTCCCAATCAAGAGGACCTACATCAATATCCCTCTCTTCCTTCCATTGCTTGAACCAAACGTCAGCAACACCTTTGAGTGGTAAGCTGCCAATTCCTCCTTTTCCACTATTGACACTCCCGTAATTCCCACTATCTTATAAATCTCATCAATTAACTCTTGAGGATCATCATCCATTTTTAACCCATGAAACTCCAGGGTATTCATCCTAGTTAAGTATCTTATCCTTATTGCCTCCATACCCAGATTTGGGTTCACATGAGCAACAATTTCTTTATTAGCTCGGGTCGTCATAGCTTGAGCCAACATTTGGAAAGCGACTTGGAATTTGGGATGAGTCACTTGATCATTCAAAGGGTCGACAAAAACTTGAGGAACCTTGAGCTCCAGATTATCACCCGCATTCCTTCTCACATAAGCTCTTGAGGGGGCCATATCCTAAAAAACATTAGAGAAGAATAAGGAGAAGGACATTTACAACTTTACAGTAGTGAGAGAAGTAAATATTTTAAACGCTTTGTAGCATCCTATTCATAAATGTGGCGTACTTCACACTCATGGACAAGACTACTCAACGCGGTTTGTCAGTCATCCAATGACCTTTTCTAAGACCTTGTGATCTGAATACTAAGTTTTTAACAACCCAAATTATACCCTAGATGTGACAGGACATATAAGACCTCAAGAGACCCTACGCAAGCAACTTATTATACATAAAACACAATAGTATATTCAATAAGAGAGAATAGATTAAAAAAAAGTCTCATATTATATAAGAAGTCTAAACAAAAAATCAGAATACCAAACTTTGTCTTGACAAGCCATTTAAAAACCTTATAAGAGTTGTTGAGACGTAACCCATAAAACAATGAAATAAGTAAAGTTTCTAAATGCTTTGTAGCATCCTATTCATAAATGTGGTGCGCTTCACACTCATGAACAAGACTACTTAACACGGATTGTCAGACAACCAAGGACCTTTTCTAAAACCTTGCACTCTAAATACCAAGTTTTTCATGACCCAAATTATACCCTAGATGTGATATCATGTGTAATACCTCAAGAAACCCTACAAAAGCCACTTGACATGCATACAACACAATAGTATATTCTATAACAGATAATAAATGATAAAAGTCTCACATCAGATAAGAAGTCTAAACATAAATGCGGAATACCAAACTTTGTTTTGACAAGTCATTCTAAAACCTCATAAGAGTTGTTGGGACGTAACCTTTAAAAACACATACAACAAAGGAAAATGATATACCATGAGTTTATGGTATTTTTGATACATTTCACTTAAGAGTTGTGTATGTGTAGGGCCATTTTGTAGTGGAAATAATGTTTTGTGTGTTATGTTTGTAGGAAATAGGCTTTGACACGGTTGAGTGAGATGACAGCTGAAATTCTGCAGAAGTGGCCACCCACGGAGGGACCTACAGACCGTAGGTCCTGTGATGGTTCGTCGATGGGTAGGCGTAGATAGGAGCATCAGGAATTTTGATAAAGTGTGGAACTACGAAGTGATCCATGGACCGTAGGTCGACCTACGGGCTGTCCTGCACATCCGTCGAATGTGTTCAGAGAGTTGAAGTTCCAGTACCTGATGAAAATCCTAATTGTAGAGCCACGGAAGAGGACCCAACCTACGGTCTGTCATGAACGTCTGTCATTGATGAACAGGGAGCTGAAGGTTCCAACCTCTGCTGAAAATGTCTAAGTGTTGACCAACGGAGGGGACCAACAGACCGTAGGTCAACCCACGGTTCGTAAGTCGAGTCGTCGATCAAAGTCGCATCCCAAAATGTTTGTTTCCTTATTTCATTTCCTTTTTGTTTGGGACATGTTTTTCTATAAATAGGGTGTGTAAACCTCGTTTTTGGGGGTTAGACATTATTGTTTACTTTTAGTTCTTGTTATTTTTTTGGGAATTAACTTGCAAACTTTGGCAATTTGATTTCCAGATTTCGGTTATAAGATTTTTGCTTTGAAATTCAATTGGAGATTTCTGGTTTCTTCTACTCTAATCATATATTCATGAATTATTTCTTATTAAACATGAATTGTGATCTTGCAAGCATAAGTAGCTAAATCCACAACTAGGGTTGTGGGCACCATGAGCAATTAACAATGTATGAATAATAACTAAGTAATTCTTGAATAGTGTTTATGCATGTATTGTTAATTCTTTTGTTTAAATGTCTTTTTAACGGTGTGCAACGTTAGAACTCGCCTCGTTGCTACTTGCCGGACCAAGGAGGTAGTTAATGAGAAAAGAATTAATAACGGAGATTTAATGGATGCTATCTAATAGTCTAATGTCAATTGGTGCGAGGGTGAAATCTAAGCCATACATTGATGTGATGTCTAATATGAGGTTACGGTAAGGGTTAGTAAAGTATACACTCGTAGCCGGACCAAGGTGCGTAGTGAAACTCCTACTTGGAGGACCAATCACTTAGGGATACCTATCTTACCAACTTTGCATGTAAAACACTAGGAAATAATTACTACTATTAGGATTACCACGTTAAGAGCTCATGGGGAACACATACGCCCTAGTTTCTCTCTCATATTGATAACAACAAAGTTTTAATCCTGCCTACTTGTTACTTAATAATCAACAATCTGTTACTTGTTTCCAACAACCCCCCCCCCTTTAGTTTACTTGTCTCAGAAATAATTTGACTAAACGAATATAATAGTGAGTTAAGGTTAAGTCTAAACCATATTCCTTGTGGGATTGTCCCTAACCTACAAGTTGGGTTCTTTATTTCACAATGATCGCTTATACTTTTTTAGGGAGGTGTAATTTGAGTGTATCAAATTTTGGCGCCGCTGCTTGGGAGTAAGGCTTTTGGATTAAGTTTAACTACATTATTGAACTTTAGTCAATTATTTTCCTTATTTTACTTTATGTTTTTGTTTTTGTTTTCTACAGGTGTCTACTCTAGTGTATGCCAAGTACACAGAGTCAAGGCAAACCATTGACCGCATACGACCTTGAACTAAGCAAGACTTTGAGAAAAATGGCAAATCAAGGGGGTAATAATAATCCAATCATAGAGGAGCATGAGAAAGGAGTGAATAATGAGAACGTTCAGGTTCATGGGGGTAATCTACTTGGAGATGCATTGAGGGTACAAAATCCACCAGAACCGAGGTTGCCTGATAATTAGAGGGTCGACTTCAATACAGTTGAATCAGAAGGACCTATTATTCTCCCTCCTCTACCCCAAAGGCATACATTTATGGTGATGAGCAGTCTGATGCATATGCTTACAATAAGAGGGGTTTTTCTGGTCTAGCTTCGGAAGATCCGCATGGGCATATGGCCAAGTTGAGGAGTGTCTACAAGAGGTGTGTGCGACGACCAGAGTTGGATATGAACGTCATAGGTTTGAGAGTCTTCCCTCTATCATTGACCGGAGATGCTGCAGTGTGGTTTTCCTAGCTTTTGTATGACTTGATTCATACATGGGACCAATTGCACAAGGTGCTCATGGCAAAGTATTTCCCATTGTCCAAGAAGTTGAATCACAAGGACGAGTTGAATAACTTTGTAGCACTACTGGGAGATTTTGTGAGCAGTTCATGGGATACGGTCACTACATTTATAAGAAGCGTTCCGAATCACTGCATAGATGATGAGTCACTAAAGGAGTACTTCTACAGAGGTCAGGATGACAATGGTAAGGTTGTGCTTGATACTATCGCTGGAGGTTCATATGGTGAGTGCGTTTTTGAGGAGATCACTGAGAAATTGGAGAAGATTTCTTGAAATAATAAAGCACGGAGCACTAGGAAGTCAGACACTGGAAGAAGCACTTTTGCAGTTCAAGCTGCACCTAGTCAGTCTGCCAATGACATTTGTGAGAAGATGTCTCAGATGAGGACATAACTTGGGTTGGTGTTGAAGTATGTGAGCGGAGGTGCAGAAAAGGTGAATGCGGTAAACTACTTGACTAGAACTCCACCACCACCAGTTGAGAAATGCTACTCTGAGAAGGATGTGTATTTGGTGAATGATCAGACGGGGGGTTTTCGAGCCAATGCCCAAGGTTCCAACTCGGATATTTTGCGCCAAGGTCAAGGAAACCAAGGTTGGAACTATGGTAACTACAATCGAGAGGGTAACTATGTCCGAGATGGGAACTACAATCGCGACAACAACTACAATCGGAATAACTATGGCAACATAAACGAGAGAGTTGGGCATTATGTTCCACCTGCAAATCAGGAATTTGGCAATAGGGAAGCTGGGGGTAGTATGTCATGCATTGAGGATATGATGCAGAAGATGATGAAGAGGTTTGATACGACTGATGAGAATGTGAAGGAGATGCAAAACGACTTGTCTGAAATTGGTCAAAAAGTTGATGCCCATGTAGTATCGATCAAGTAACTTGAGCAGTAGATGAATTAGTTGTCCACTACAGTAAACCCATATCAGCCTGGCACACTTCCAAGCTACATCATCTAGAATCTGAAGAATGATGGGCATTGTATGACAGTCACCACTCGAAGAGGGAATTAGACCATTGATCCCCTATGTCGTCTGAGGTTGAAACTATGGTAGAAAAAAATGATGATGAGATCGAGATTACTGGAGAGTCCAATAATGCTTCAGAGAAGGAAGCGAAGGTGGCCCAAAAAACTTATTCTCATGCCTAGACCTCCACCGCCATTCCCACAGAGATTAGTGAAGAAGACTGAAGAAGGAAAATACCACAGGTTTATTACTATGTTGAAATAGCTTTCCATCAATGTTACGTTGATAGAGGCTTTGGAGCAAATGTCTGGGTATGCGAAGTTTATGAAGGATTTGGTGACCAAAAAGAGGGCCGTCAATTTTGAGAATGATGAGAGGTTGCAACATGCAGTGCTATTGCTACTAGGTCACTTATGTAGAAGAAAGAGGATCCTGGTGTTTTCACTATTCCTTGTACCATTGGGTTATTGCATTTTGCGAAGGCGTTGTGTGATTTGGGTGCTAGCATTATTCTGATGCCATTGTCAATCTAAAAGAAGTTGGGTTTAGGGGCTCCAAAACCGACTGCGATGCGTCTACTCATGGCTGATAGAACTGTGAAGAAGCCCATTGGTATTCTCCAAGATGTCCTCGTGAAAGTGGAGTAGTTTATTTTTCTGGAAGATTTTGTATACTTGATTGTCAGGTTGATTTTCAGGTTCCCATCATCCTAGGGAGACCATTCCTTGCTACTTGGCATGCCTTGGTCGATATGGAGAGAGGGAAGATGAAGTTCCGATTGAATAATGAATAGGTAACTTTCAATATATATAGGTCTATGAAGTAGGAAAGCGATCTCAAGTCTATCAGTGGTGAATCATATTATAGAGCGAGGTTTAGATGTGTCTATTGAAGAGAGGTTGGATGTTAATGCACTGGCAGCGGTAATGATGAATTTTGAGGGTGATGGTATTGAAGACTATGATGAATTAGTTGCCGCACTTGATAGGTTCAAATTTTGTTCCAAGCCAAAGAAATCGAGGCTAGTTATGAAAAATCACGAATCTTCACCCGCAAAACCGTCTGTTGAAGAGGATCCAAAATTAGAGGTCAAGGCTCTACCATTGCAATTGAGGTATGTATTCTTGGGAAGAGATGGTACTTTACCGGTCATCATTAAGGCCGATTTGAGTGAGGTACAAGTTGAGGAATTGGTGTCTATGTTGAAGAGGTTCAAGCGGGCTATTGGATAGACTATTGCAGACATTATTGGGATTCCTCCTAGCATTTGTTCTCATAAAATCCAACTCATGCCAGAAAACAAGCCTAGTATCGATCACCAAAGGAGATTAAATTCGCCTATGCAAGAGATAGTGAAAAAGGAAATCATCAAGTAGTTAGATGCTGAAGTCATATACCTCATTCTAGATAGTAGTTGGCTCTACCCTGTTTAGTGTGTACACAAGAAAGGTGGGATCACTGTGGTTCCTAATGCGAAGAATGAGCTTGTTCCGATGAGGCCAGTGACTGGATGGAGAGTATACATGGACTACCGCAAGTTGAATGCTTGGACAGAAAACTGATCAATTCCCTATGCCGTTCATGGATCAGATGCTGGATCGTCTTACTGGTAAGGGTTGGTACTGCTTTCTTGATGGGTATTCAGGCTATAATCAGATCTCCATAGCTCCAAAAGACCAAGAGTAGACCACCTTCACTTGCCCTAATGGTACTTTCGCCTTCAAAATAATGCCATTTGGATTGTGTAATGCTCCAATGACCTTACATCATTGCATGATGTCGATATTTTTAGATATGGTGGAGGATACTATTGAGTTATTTATGGATAATTTCTCTGTGTTAGGTGACTCGTTTGATGGTTGTTTGATGCATCTAGTCGAGGTACTAAAACGGTGTGAAGAGTGTAATCTTGTGCTCAATTGGGAAAAGTACCACTCATGGTGAAAGAGGGGATCATTATGGGTCATCGGATTTCTGAGAAGGGTATTGAGGTTAATAGATCTAAAATTGAGGTAATCGAAGAGCTTCCACCACCTATCACTGTTAAAGGTGTTAGAAGTTTTCTTGGGCATGCAGTCTTTTATAGGAGGTTTATCAAGGATTTCTCCAAAATTGCACACCCATTGTGCAGATTGCTCGAAAAGGAGTGTAAGTTTGATTTTGATGATGCTTGTCTGAGAGCATTTGGAGAGTTGAAAGCAAAGCTAGTTTCCACACCTATCATTATTTCACCAGATTGGGGGCAACCGTTTTAAGTGATGTTTGATGCGAGTGGAGTGGCACTTGGTGCTGTATTGGGACAGAGGTGAGAAAACATTCTTCATCCAATCCATTATGCCAGCAAAGCGTTGAATGTGGCTCAAAAGAACTATACGGTGACTAAATAGGAACTTCTTGTTGTGGTTTTCGCATTCGAGAAATTTTGATCCTACCTAGTTGGTGTTAAGGTCATAGTGCATACTGACCATTCTGCATTGAGGTATGTGATGGATAAAAAGGATGCAAAACCGAGGTTGATTATGTGGGTATTGTTGCTGCAAGAGTTCAATTTTGAGGTGAAAGATAGAAAGGGGACAGAAAATCAAATTGCCAACCATTTGTCTAGATTGGAAGAGGAAGCTATGCTAAAGCTTGGATATGGGGCTGAAATTAATGATGAATTCCCAGACGAAGAGGTATTGGCTGCTTCTTTTGTTCTTATTCCTTGGTTTGCAGATTTTGCTGACTACTTGGCAAGTGATCTAGTTCCATCGGATTTTTCATTTCACCGAAGGAAAATGTTTATGCATGATGTGAAAAAGTTCTTTTAGGATAAGCCTTACTTGTTCCATATTTGTTCTGATGGGATTATTCGTCGCTGTGTACCCGAGGTAGAGATGATGAGTATACTAGAGTCGTGTCATTCACCGCCTGTTGGTAGGCATCACAGTGGTATTTGGACTGCGCATAAAATCTTGCAGTGTGGGTATTACTGGCCTACCATCCACCAAAATGCTTATAATTTCGCCAAGTCTTGTGATCATTGCCAAAGAGAAAGAGGAATTTCAAAGAGGCAAGAGCTACCTATGAATCTGATATTGGTGATTGAGTTATTTAATGTTTGGGGCCTTGATTTTATGGGTCCATTTGTGAGCTCACATGGGATGAAGTATATTCTTGTTGCAATTGACTATGTATCAAAATGGTTGGAAGCAATTGCGCTTCCAAACAATGATGGTAAGAGTGTTACCACATCCCTGAAAAAGAGTACCTTCTCCAGATTTGGTACACCTAGGGTGATTATCAGTGATGGAGTTCCCACTTTTGTAATAAATTATTCAAGGCGTTGCTAGAGAAATTTGGAGTTCGTCACAATGTAACTACTCCTTACCATCCGCAGTCTAGTGGGCTAGTTGAAGTGTCTAACAAAGAGATAAAGCAAATCCTTGCAAAGACTGTGAACGCCAACATAACGGATTGGTCAAGAAGGCTTGATGATGCTCTATGGGCCTATGGCACCGCATTCAAGACTCCCATAGGTATGTCCCCCTACCAACTTGTATATGGAAAGTCATGCCATTTGTCGGTAGAGCAAGATCATAAGGCCAAGTGGGCGCTAAAGAAGTTGAATCTAGATTGGGGTGCCGCATCGAGTCAAAGAGTAAGTGACATGAATGAGCTTGATGAGTTTCGCCTAAAAGCTTATGAAAGTTCAGCCTTGTACAAGGAGAAGATGAAGAAGTATCATGATCAAAAGATTGAAAAGCCTGAATTTGTTGTGGGTGATCTAGTGCTTTTATTCAACTCAAGGTTGCGCTTGTTTCCTGGCAAGGTCAAGTCCAAGTGGACTAGGCCATTCAAAGTCACTCAAATGTTTCCACATGGAGCGGTCGAGCTCGAGAACAAGGTTCAAAGTGAATGGGCAGAGGATCAAAGTCTACATGGGGAGATTGAAAAGTGTGCAAGAAGTGATTGAGGCCTATTATCTTGATGAAGTCTGAGAAATCAAGGGTCCTGCGTCATGCCGCGACGTTAAATCAAGCGCTACTTGGGAGGCAACCCAAGATGTACAATCTAGCCAACTATATGTTTTTCTATTCGATTTAGGAGTTTTCTTTTTTTATTTTGAATTTTTGTAACTCTTTAGATAGGTATTTTGATTTTGTATTTGTGTTAGCTAGATATAGAATAGGGTCCGTGTCTAAAAAGTGTCCAGAAAATGTAAAAAGAAAGTCCTAATGGTTGCTACGTGTGCAGGGGTGAAAGGCAAAATCTGCATAAAAATAGCTTGTGCAGTGATCTACGAACCCCATCGACGGTCCGTTGGTCAATCCACAGACCGTGGATGGCGTGCGTAAACCCCAGGTAAGTGTTCTGAATTTTCTAAGTGTCAGAGTGACCTACGGATCAGACTTACGAACCATCGATGGGGTATCGTGGGTCCAACCTAGGGTTTCTGGAGACCCGACCTGGACCCCCTTTTATAAAAACTTTTCATTTTAAATTCATCCCCCACGTCCAAAACTCCCTCCTAACCGTTTCTAACCCTTCCAAATACCAATATTACCACATTAATTCCCCCATATCACTCCCATATCAATTACCCACATCCACCACTCACTCTCCTCTCCCAAAATTTTCCTTTTCTATTCCAAATCACCCCATTTTACCCTCACAGCGATTTCTCGGTCCGGGTTCGATGTCAAAGAGCTAGCAAAGGTTTAAGGAGTTCATTGCAATCACACACTCACCCACTTCGATTACTTGTAAGGTAAAATGACTTCACCCTAACTTTGAATTTTGTTGTTCATTGTCTAAATCATGAAGTCACGAAATGGATCTTGACCTTGGGTTGTTTATCTATTAAGTGCATGTTAAACTATAGTTAGAAACACCATTGGGATGATAGAATGTGAATGTGTTGTTTATTTTAACCAAATCAATCAAGTAATAGGCCGAATTGGAAGTTTTGACTTAGGGTTCTTAGGTTCCGGTTTGCTAACCTGTTAAAATTGTGTCAAACGAAACCCTAAGGATGATGAACTACCAAATTACATGTTGACATGCATGTGTAGGCCTAATATGTTTGTAATTGTAGAAAGAAAAGGAATGCAAAATGTGAACTATCTAAAACCTAGCACACACTGACCAACGAGACCCCATCTATGGACCATAGGTCAGGTTTGTGGGCCAATAGGTCAAACAATTTTCAGTAAGTGTCAAACAACGGTGTAGACTACGGTCCGTCGTTCAATCGACGGATCGTTCTGTACATCCGTGGTTCCCATTTCACAGACCCAATTTTGGGTACTCTGACCTACAGAGGGGACCCACGAACAATCATTCCATCGACGGACCGTAGGTACCCACCGTGGGTCGGTAGTTCAGCTATTGCCTAGATTTTTTTTAAAATTTTGTTTAGGTTAGTTTCTTGTTCTAAAATTCTTCCAAGTGTTTTATTTTCTTGGTTTGATACTAACTAAGCTTCCATATGTACAATGGCCCCCAAGTAAGCTCCCACTTATGCTGCGAATGGCAAGTCGAAGTCTGTAGCACTTTCCATGCGGCTGATCGATGAGGATACGGATGGGGAGTACGTTCTCCTCCCACCAGGACATCTCTCACTGCTCCACGCACTACACGGAATAAATCCCGGCAGGTGAGCTCCGACGTGGTTACTGCCCCTCAGTCTGAAGAGGGGACAACACCGATCGGCCTACAGGCTGCCTCTGAGTCCCCATCCAGCTCCAGCTCTGGCTTCGGCTTCGGCTCCAGCTACAGCGGTAGCACCGCCTCCTCATACGAGTCTGATAGTACAGGAGATACCATAGTACCACCCAGTACAGAGCCTCCAGCGGTTTCTACAAAGCCTAATATGTGGTGTGTGGAGGGCCAGTTTCAGATTTACACGGATGCTCGCATACTGAATGAGCAAGATAAGATGACCCGATTAGTCACAGAGGAGCATCGGGTTCTCACAAGTAGCCTCCACACCGCTCCAGTCATCCACGATCTTTTTCGGAGGCACAGGTGTGAGTGGATGGCCTGTAGGCCAGGGTCCTATAGCGAGGAGATTGTGCGGGAGTTCTATGTTGCCTATGCGTCTACCCTCGGAGTGTCCTTCTCTAAGCGGGCAAAGCCTGCAGCTCAACCTCCATTTGAGGCCACACTCATCCGGGGGTTCACTGTTGACATCTCCGAGACGACCCTCCGCAAGTTTATCTACGGCCCAGACCATACTCTACCCATTAGTACAGTAGAGTTCGACTATCGAATGGGTATCATCCAGAGTGGGGCATTTTAGAGGAATGTCGATCAGAGGGAGTCACTTTTGTGGTGGCTATCATGTAACATTGCTATGGATGGAGAGTGTGTCGAGTGGGTCCAGACCCTGAGCTTGGGTATCAAGAAGGCGACCCGGATTTTTGCTATTACTTCTTCAGACTACTGGTGCGGAACCGTGTGTCACCTACTCAGGAGGACAATATGGTCACTTGGGATACAACGGTGATGGTTTTAACCATAGTTGCAGGATTGGAGATAGATTTTGCTCGTATCTTGATTGCGGTGATACATGAGAGGGCCATCAAGGCCGCCACTACCCTGCCATTCACATGCGTCATCTTCCAGCTTTGCAAGGATGCTACTGTACCAGTGCGGCATTGTGAGCAATTGCTTCAAGCATCCAAAACTCTGGATATCGGGCTGATCAGAGATGATTCTAATGTAGTTGTAGCTCACAGGGAGCCACAGGTCGAGGTACCACCATTAGGAGATGATCTTGCTGCGGATGTGGAGCAGATGCATGTTGATGATGCTTCCCCTCTAGCCCCTACAGCGGATTCCCAGGCCCCTCCATCGTCGGCCACTACTCAGGCCCCTAGCTCGTCTAGAGCAACTCACTCTTCAGGTTCCACCGCCATCCCTCTAGTCCGAGTCAACAAGCTAGAGGCACAGATGGCCACCCTGCTTCAGCATATGAAGCCATGGATGCAGCGGGCTATAGCGGAGTCCGAGGGGAGGGTTGATCAGAGAGTGGAGCAGATGATGCACCAGAAGTTCCAGGCCATTCATAAGCGCTTGGATGACTTTGAGTTGCGAGTCCTGGAGAGGCCAGCCACGACCGTTGATCTGACCACCCTCAAGAAGAAGAGAGAGAGCCTCTGTATTGATGTTGCTGCACTTCTCACTCCCCCATATACTAAGCTAGAGTCTGCCCCTACGGCACCTGTTGATGATGTTGTGATGAATGCCTTATTCGGTGATAATATGCTGCCACCAAATTCTTCCCGTGCTGCTAGGAAGTGCCCTCGCTCCGGTCGTGCTTCTGATGATACTAAGGCTGAGAGATTAAGGAATAAGGAGTGCCAGCAGACTGAGGTGGCTAGGAGGGCATCCATAGTTGATGAGGAGCTTAGACAGCAGCGCACCAGTGAGATAGGTGTTGGCCCATCTAGCAGTGTAAGCACTACTAATGGTGCTGTGAGATTTGATGAGAGCACTACTGAGAGTGCTGGGATAGTAGATGGCAGTGCTACTGATGGCGTTTCGAATGTTGATCCAGTGGACTCCGAGAAATCGGACCCACCCATTTCTTGAGTGTTCTTTGGCGCATAAGCGCCACAGGTTTGCTTCACCCGATCCTTTACTTTTTATATTTTTTGTGTGCATTAGGGACAATCACACTTTATTTTTTTAGGGGTGGGGTAAATAGATTGTGAGTGATATGGTGAAGTATGAGTAACCCAACTCACAGTCCTCTCTTGGGGTTTTCTTGTCTCTGTTCTTTTCACAGAAGACTATTTTAATTTCCGTTGAACTGACATGTTTAAGAATGTATGTGTAGGAGTAAGTAGAAAAATGAAAGCATGATGGCATAAAAAGAATGGGTAAAATGATCCCTGTCAAAAAATGTTAAAATGTGCTAGATCGATAGTCTTGATTAGTTGAATGTGTTGGATTTCAATGTGACATGATAAGGAACCGATTTGACCTCATGACTTAAGCTAAAACTTGAACTGGGTAATCTGATAATCTAACAATGAAACAATGTGCCAAAAATGTGTGAGAAAAGTTGAATGTTCAGACAATATGTGCCAATCTAGAACTTGCCCCGTTGGTCCTGCTAAGATAATCTAGGCTAGAAGTTAGGAAGTAATCATAGGACATTGTTCAAATTAAGTCCACTCAAGCATAAAATGATCCAACCAAATGAAATCAATGTTCCCTTTGATCCAAATATTTGAGCCAAAGATAGACCATTTCTTTCAATTCACCTAACTCACCTTCCCTAAAATAATTGTTTTGGCCCCGGTCCCTCCTTGGACATGTGCACCTTGACTTGGGCCAAAACCCTAAGTTGAGGGTGACTAATCCAAATAGTTACCTTGATCTTGGCCCTGGTCCGACATCGGATATTGTGCACCTCAACTCATGCTAAACACTTCAGTTGAGGGTGGCTATAAAAAAGAGGAAACTGAAAGAAAAAGGGTATGAAAAGAGTTGCGTGTTGAAGAGAGAAACTGCAAAGAAAAAATATGTGACTGTGTGCAAAAGAAGCAAACAGATGATAAAGAAAAGTGCTGAAAGAAATAAATAAAAATAATGTAAATGAAAAAGAAGAAAGTGAAAAATAAGAGCCACAAAGTCAAAAGTCACATATGTGTTGAAAAGAGTCAAGGGAAAGAAAGTAAAATGAAAGGATGTCAAAAATAGGTTGAGAAAAGAGGTAAAAAGCCAATGTAATGTCAAGGAGGGCAGAAAGTCACTAAAAAGTACCCAAATGTACCACACCTGACCCTGAGCCTACGTTACAAGCTAAGAAAGTCCTATAGTGATCCTAGAAACTAGTTTGGAGAGTCTAAGCAGTGAAAATACGGGCAAGCCTATGGTTTTGAGCACTAATTGTACTTGAAGTCACTTCTGAACATGAGTGTTGAACGAATCCTAAAAACATGAAAGTCATATCTCTTGTGAGTGAAAAGGGATTTCTTTTGAAGTGAGGGCACTAGTTAGATTGTCAGAAAAATTGATACCTTGGTGATTGTGAATGGTGTATGTTGTGATGTATGTTGGTCGATCTATGTCATGTTTTGATCCATATGAGTTAGCTTGTTGAGTCTAAGAGAAAAGATTTGCATTGAGAAAATGGAATGGATTGAAATGACCATGTGATTGCTTAAGTTTGTATGTTTGCTTCTACACAAGTGTTGTTTAGAGTGTTAGTGTGTCGCTTGAGGACAAACAACATGTTTAAGTTGAGGGTGTTGATATACCATGAGTTTACGGTATTTTACATTTCACTTAAGAGTTGTGTGTGTCTAGGGCTATTTGGTAGTGGAAATAATGTTTTATGTGTTATGTTTGCAGGAAATAGGCTTTGACGGGGTTGAGTGAGATTACAGCTGAAATTCTGTAGAAGTGGCCACCCACGGAGGGATTTACGAACCGTAGGTCCTGTGATGGTCCGTCGATGGGTAGGCGTAGCTAGGAGCATCAGGGAATTCTGACAAAGTGTGGAACTACGAAGTGATCCACGGACCATAGGTCGACCTTCGGGTCGTCCTGCACATCCATCGAATGTGTTCAGAGAGTTGAAGTTCCAGTACCTGATAAAAATCCTAAGTGTGGAGCTACGGAAGAGGACCCATAGACCGTAGATCAACCTAGGGTCCGTCCTGCATGTCCGTCATTGATGAACTGGGAGTTGAATGTTCCACCCTCTGATGAAAAAGTCTAAGTGTTGACCAACGAAGGGGACCAACGAACCTTAGGTCGACCGACGGTCCGTAGGTCGAGTCGTCGATCAAAGTCGCGTCCAAGAAAGTTTATTTCCTTATTTCGTTTCCTTTTTGTTTAGGACATGTCTTTCTATAAATAGGGTATGTAAACCTCGTTTTTGGGGGTTAGACATTATTGTTTACTTTTAGTTCTTGATATTTTCTTTGGGAATTAACTTGCAAACTTTGGCAATTCAATTTCCGGATTTTGGTGTATAAAGTTTTCGCTTTGAAATTCAATTGGAGATTTCGGGTTTCTTCTACTCTAATTGTAAGTTCATGAATTTTTTCTTCTTAAACATGAATAGTGTTTATGCATATATTGTTAATTCTTTTGTTTAGAAGTCTTTTTAACGGTGTGCAACGTTAGAACTCGCCTCATTGCTACTTGCCGGACCAAGGTGGTAGTTAATGGAAAAGAATTAATAATAGAGATTTAGTGGATACTATCTAATAGTCTAATGTCAATAGGTGTGAGGGTGAAAACTAAGTCGTACATTGATGTGATGTCTAATCTGAGGTAAAGGGTTAGTAAAGTATACACTCGTAGCCGGACCAATGTGCATAGTGAAATTCCCTACTTGGAGGACCAATCACTTAGGGATACCTATCTTACCAACTTTGCATGTAAAACACTAGGAAAAAATTACTATTATTAGGATTACCGCGTTAAGAGCTCATGGGGAACACATACGCCCTAGTTTCTCTCTCATATTGATAACACCAAAGTTTGAATCCTGCCTACTTGCTACTTAACAATCAACAATCTATTAGTTGTTTCCAACAATCCCCCCCTCCAAAAAATGGTATTAGAGCCATGGATAATAAGAAACATAGTAAGAAACATACTAGTAGAAAGTTAAGAAAAATAAGAAGAAAATTAAACAAATTATATCCGGAATATAAACAACTAAATATCACAAAAACTGATAACGTAAAATTAGATCAATTAATAGATAATATATCTAAAATAGAATGTAAATATATTCAATACTTAAAGAAACAATGAATAACGAGAATGAAGAATATAGACAAAAACTTAACGAAATAATTATAGCAAAAAGACAAGAATTGAGACATAGGCAAAATAGACTTAATAGTAATATATTTGCAGGAATTTGTAAAAAATCTATAATAGCACAAAGAAAAAATATTTTATATCTACAAATACAAATAGAAAGCTTAGAATATACACTACAACACAACTCATAAATGAATAAAGAAGAATATGCAATAGATGAAAAAACATATGAAAACTATGACGGATTAAAAATAAAGATGATATTTTCTAATCTAGGAAGAAGATATAAGAAAATAGGTGACAATCTAAATTTAATGTTAGAAAATAAAACAGTAAAACTAGAAGATAGTTTAACTGCTATGATAAGAATAACAAAAGAAAATGAAGAAATAGATAGAAAAACGGAAATTGAAAAAATAAAACAACAAGCAAAAAAGGAAGTACAACAATTAGAAGAAGTAAAAAATACTAAAATAATAGAACTAGAAAAAGAGCTAGCAATATTAAAAGAAATGTATGAAATTAAACAAAGAGAAAAAGAACAAAAAACAAAATTAACAAATGAGATAATTAAATTTAAAGAAAAATTACAA
>NW_006239272.1:456350-473347 GCF_000226075.1 Solanum tuberosum | reverse complement strand
CGTCTTTATCTCTTATTCCAGCTGGACGTCTGGATTATATTATCTTCTCCGTTGCATTTTGAACATATGTGGTCAGGGTATTTGTGACCAATTAGCTTGCAATATCTGGTTAATAATTCTGCTGAAATAAATCCTTCTTTTAGCGCTCGTGTCGTAGGTCGTTCTTCTGGCTTAAGTAATGATAAAATCCATCTTTGGACTTCATCCATATCTGCTTTCCTTAGCTCCCTTGAATTGGAATAAATCATTAACTGATCTCTTGCATAGTAGCTCCAAAAGCGAGATACCCAGTTTTTATGCCAATAAGAGAATAATTGGTCTATCAACTATTATACAAGAGCTAGCAAATAATTATTTAAACGGAAACGCTATATGGAGCTATTATGCAAGAGATCAGTTAATGATTTATTCCAATTCAAGGGAGCTAAGGAAAGTAAATATGGATGAAGTCCAAAGATTGATTTTATCATTACTTAAGCCAGAAGAACGACCTACGACACGAGCACTAAAAGTAGGATTTATTTTAGGCAGAATTATTAACCAGATATTGCAAGCTAATTGGTCACAAATACCCTAACCATATATGTTCAAAATGCAACGGAGAAGATAATATAATTTCAGACGTCCAGCTAGAATAAGAGATAAAGACGGAAGCCTAAAAGATAAGAAGATGATGAAGATAAAGATGAAGGAAAAGAAGACATATGGCAAAAGAAGAAAAGGACAAAATAAAAAGTCTTAAAGTTGTAGACTTATTTTAAAGAAAAGTATGTAAAGTCGTAAAATAGATAAGTGTGGTAGTAGGTATGGTAAAGTAGATAAGATGTGAAGATATTTGTCCTATTGTAAAAAAGTCATGAATGGTGTGAATAGTTTATAGTAGTGTGTCTTAATGTGTGTCATAAATTAGGTATGTGTCATCATAAAGTGAATAGTGCATAGTATGGTGTGTGTCATAATAATGATGACAAGTGTAGTAGGCATTCTGGTGTATAGTACGTGTAAAGAAAGAACTTCCTTTCTATATAAAGGAAGGTATACGTAAATGAAAAAGGGAGGCAAGGCCAAAAGCAAAAAGAACTCCTCTTACATAAAAATACTCTCTCAAGATACTAAATACTTTAAAGTTAATGGATAAATCTGAAATCCAATCAGATATTTCAGATAGCATGGCTAAGCAAGAGGCAAAGGTATATTGTTCAAAAAATATGCAGAACTAATTTCGTATATTCCTGAATATCATATATACGATGCTAGTAGTGACCGGAAAACATGATAAACAAATAATCTAGTTCATAATGATCTAATATGAATTTAATCAGTCATAAATATGGTAGGAAGGAATAGTTGAAAATAAAATCTGCATAAACAACGAACATGACTATGTATATGCATGACGAAATAATAAAAAAACTATGAAACTTTAATCATATATATACTTAACGATATAGAAGTAATTGAATTAAGAAGAACCATATGGGAAAAAATATATGATGACTACGAATTAAAAGATATGTTAAATCAAGAATGGTATGAAATAGATTTGCAAGATCTATATTTAGATAATGAAAGAATAGAATGGTACGATTTAGAAATAAATTCAGATTAAAATGAACTACGAATATTTACAATATTGGATAGAATCTATGAAAGATATAAAATTATTAGAACAATTAATGGAAGAAAATTTATATATGTACCAAAGAACCCAAGATATGTTATATCTAGAATATATCATAAATAATATTAAAGAAATATTCAGATTAAAACAACTATCGAAAGAATATTACAATAAATATTATTACATTTTACCATGAATTCCACAACCCCAAAAAATAATATTAAAGAGATATCAAGATTAAGACACTTAACAAAAACTATTATAATAAAAATGGTTAAAATAAATTACTCACCTACCACACTACCAACTACCCCACTACCACTTCTATGAATACCTCAACTTCCAATTCCGCACCGAAAAATGGTCTACTTCTCTCGGAAATAAGTTGACTAAACAAATATAATAGTTAGTCAAGCTTAAGTCTGAACCATATTCCTCGTGGGATCATCCCTAGCCTACAAGTTGGGTTCTTTATTTGACAACGATCGCTTATACTTCTTTAGGGAGGTGTAATTTGAGCATATCAAAAAACAATAAAAACAAAAAAAATCTTCGTGGTCTTTCCCTCGAAGTATGAAGACCCACCAATCAAAATAGTAAGAGAAATCTAAGACAGCCACAAGCGGGAGGAGAAGAAGGTTCAAATCCTATATTATAAAACAATATAGGCATAACTATGCATTAGTACATGGAATGTACTATGAATGGGGAAATGTATGAAAACATTGATATGATCATTTGGGGACTTAAAACAGGATATGCATAACGGAACTAAAAATAGTAAAAGCCTTTATAGAGGAATCATAAATCATGAACATGGTCAATGCATACTTAAAACATAATGAAAGCTTTCATAAGTCTTTCAAGAAAATGTAGTTCTTTTTTGTGGATATTTACAATTAACATAGACCATGTGAGCTATTACATGAAATCTAGTGTCCTCCCCATACCAGAAAGAGGTTTTCCTACTTGCAAAGGTAAGGACCATAACTTCTAGATTAGGTGGATCTACTAGATATGTCTTTCTAAGACAAATTCTATGCAGAAACTTAGTTAGGGACAAATATATTGATTCTAGAGACTCAGTCTCTACTAATGGGAGAGCCTTCATCTCAAAGTCCTCTTGGTGCTAAGTAAAAATATCAATGGAATTAGTCATATTAATATTCATATCATCATACTTGGAAATGCACATTTAAACTATCAATCCAATCATAAGTCATCATGGAGTAGCTCCTTTAAATCATGATTCATACATATGTGAGAAAATATTTCACAATTATGATTTCATTAAATGTGACAAAACCTTTCACAATTTATGCATATATGAAAACCTTACACAATTCACTATACTTATCCTTAGTTCATAAAACATCTTTTTCATAAAATGTGAATTGCTTTCGTTATCATACTCTATGAGTTCATAAGCTTTCTTCATAAATTCATCATCATAATCAAATAAAAAGCATTGGTCCATATGAAATCAATTGAAAACCATGTAATTGAATCAAATCATGTGTAATAAGATTGAAATCAAACATTTGAATCATAACAAATAGGACCCATAGAGATTTGCATTAAACCCTAATCAAATTGAATGAAATTGACTTTTGGAGATTGAGATTCCTTGGGACCCAATGAACGAATGAAATACATTAGTGAATTCCAACATACCTTGATAATCAAAGCTTAGCAATGCAAGAGAAAAAGGGTACTTGAAGCTTGGAATCCTAGCTTTCTTCCTTGAGCTTGAGAGAGAACTGGAGAGGATGAACTTGGATGGGAATTGGAGATTTGAGAGAATGAGAGGGTTGGGTAGTTTTAGGAATTAAAAGGTTGTTATAGGACTACAAAATAGGGTCAAAATGACATAGTATAGGTATTAAATGCTTAGGAAAAGACCCAAATTCCCTTTAAAATAACTGCCACACAAACCTACAGTCCATAGGACTTTCTACGACCCATACTGGTGAACCATAGAACCAACTTCAAAAACCCAAAATTCAATCTAATTCCCACAAGACCTTTCTACAACGCATCATTCAATCTATGGTCTGTAGACCCCTTCCACAGAATTCAAGTTCAAGTCTAAAATTTCACTAAGTCCAAATCACTTATACGAAACCTTCTTAAGACCTTTAGAATGAGCTATGATTTGTCAATTTAACTCCCAGACTAAGATCTTAATTCAATTTCTCTGAATACACTCTACAGATTGTGCCTATGACCCATCCTTTTCACTCGTAGGTTATACTTTAGAAACTAGAATTTTCCCAAAAACTCAACTCAACTCTACAACTTTCTTTCTACGACCCATATGACTTCCTATAGTTTGTAGATTAGACTCACAAACCTTAGTACCACTACCAAAATTGTACTTTTCCTTTTAAATTTGACTTTCTAATTTACGAGGTGTTACAGCCTCAAACCATGAGGACTCACCAAAATCTAAGTAAAGTTAAATCAATCCCCTAGCCACAGCTAGATGGAAGAACTTTAGACTCTATCTTATGAAATAATATAGGCAAACGAGTTATATGCGTCAGAACATAGAATCTACTTAATACAGGGAACATGCATAAACATAACCGTGAACATTCTAAGTCTTGAAAATTTAATAATGCATGACAAGATAAAGTATATCAAATCTTGATAAGATAAAATTGTAAATAATAGGACAAGGTCAATGCAACATTTGAAAACCATAAAATAAGTTTAAAACATGGTCTTTGAGGAGGTTTTAAATCATTTAAGAAAACATAATCTTTTGTGGGATGTTTACCGTTAACGAACATAGACCATGCGATTTATAATATGGAATCGGTGTCTTTTTTCCTCACCAAAAAGAGATTGTCCTACTATTCAAGGTTAGGACCATGTTCTTAAGATTAGGTGGATCAACTAGCTATATCCAATTGGGATAAAGTCCTACAAGGGCATGTATTTATAAGACAAGGGAATTACTACTAGAGGAACATCCTTTACTAACAGGAGATCCTCTATCCCAAAGTCCTCTCGATGCTAAGTAAACTCCTAACGGAAATAAGCATAATCATATCATAATCATAATACTTGGAAAGATAAAAATCTAGTAATAACAATCCAATCATAAACTTCATATCATAGATGAGCTCCCTTCAAAATCATGATTTCATAACATATTATAAAGACACTTATATCAAGCATCAAAATCATGATCATTCTTCATAGTGAGAGAATAATTCAATTTAAAGAAACCCTTTTCATAAACATATTGATACTTTATCAATAATAAAACATCCTAAATTCCTCAATTTTATGATGCATGGATAATCTCAAAATGTCGTTCATTATCATAAACTAGTCATATAGCATGGGTTCATGTGACAATCATTGAAAACATGTAATTTATATCAAATCATGCATAACACGATCAAATAGAATGAATTTAGTAATAAACAATTTAACCCATGAGAAAACATGCAAAACACTAGAATTTGGGTTGGAACCATAAAAGAAAAAAGGATAAATCTTTGACTCAATGGATGAAAAGGGATCCATTGATGAACTTCTCACATACCTTGATGAACCCTAGTATTGGAATTGGAAGAGGAGACTTGAAAGCTTGTAGAACCCTAATCCACTTGAAAGAATCCTTGGAGAGAATTTGGAGAGAAAAGCTTGAGAGGTTTTTGGGGGGGTTTTGAGTGAATAAGAGGGAATGGGACAATTTGAAGAATAAAATCACTCATAGGACCTTAGAATATTCTAGAAACAATGTTGTGTAGGTGTTAAAGGGGTAGGAAAAGACTTAAATAATCCTAACTTAAAACTGTCGGATCGACTTACGGACCCACATGTACGGTCAATACATAAGGCTACAGACCATCCTAGTCATCCGTAGATCATGATGATGGGGACCAAAATTCTAACCTAGAATTGCGAGCCATGGTCTACGGACCTTCAAACACCCTATGATCCATAAGTCCTTATCGTACAACCCAAGTCAAGAATATTCCACTAGTCTAGAACCTCAACTACAAACCACTTCCTATGCGCCGTAGGTCCTTCTTTGGAATGTTCTATTGGTCTGTTAAAAGTTTTAGAGACTCAACAATTTTTACTTTGCTAGGACTTTTTCATAACTGGCCTCCTGTGGACAGTAGGACCTTGTATAGTCCGTAGGTGCTTCGTACACACATGCACCTGTAACATTTACTGAAGTTTCCCTTCCAACTAAACTTACCAAGTTTCGAGATATTATAATATCTTCCCCTTGGGAACATTCTTCCTCGAATGATACTCAAGATAGCATGAATAGAGTAAGGAAAGAGATATAATAACCCAATATGAACACAAATAACATAAAAAATGCATAAAACTAAGAAGTAATCAACCCCAAGCTAAACATGAATTCTTTGAACATATTTCATGAACATGCAGGCATATGGAAACATGAGCAAAGCTAAACTGCATGAATCCTAAAGAGTAAAAATGAGAGACTACTATCTCAAACTAAGACTGGAATGGAGGGAAAGAGATGGGATACTAGGACATCATATCGGCTTTGGTATACCAAGTAGAACCCTTAACTAATTGATTCCTCCAAAAGACTTACACGGAAGAAACTTCTTTATTTCTCAAGTTTTGGACTTGACGATTTAAAATATCAACCGGAACTTCTTTATAAGAGAGACTTTCCTTAACAAAAACACTTTCTAATGGCACAACAAAAGTAGGATCACAAATACAGGTCTTCAACAATACATTAATCATTGAATGCACAAACACTAATTTAGAAGGCAAGTCCAACTCATAGACTACCTTACCGAAACGCCTTAAAATTTGATATTACCCTACATAATGGGGACTAAACTTCCCTTTCTTTCCAAATCTTATGACACCCTTCATAGGTGAAATTTTCAAGTAACCCAATCATCAACGTCGAATTCAAGCTCTCTCTTTCTAAAGTTCGCATAAAACTTTTGTAGACTTTGAGGCATTTTAAACCTCTGTCTAATAAGTAAAACTTTTTCAATTGCCTCATACACCAACTCGAGCCTTATCAAAGTGAAACTCTTCAACTTTAAAGTAACCAATAGGAGATCTACATCTCCTGTCATAGAGAACCTCAAATAGAGTCAATTGAATACTTGAGTGATAATTATTATTTAAGCAAACTCAATCAAAGGCAAATGATCATTCAATTACCCTTAAAGTCAATTATGCAAGCTCTCAATATATCTTCTAAAGTCTGAATCATGTGCACCATTTCACCATCATTTTGAGGATGAAAAGTCGTAATAAGCTTCACTTGAGTACCAAGACCTCTCTAAAACAATCTCCAAAACAAAGAAGTAATATGGGTACCTACATCGCAACATATGGATAAAGACACTTCATGCAACTTTACCATCTCTTGAATATAGATCCTAGCATAGTCTTCGGCTAAAAATTAAGTCTTCACATGAAGAAAATGAGTTGACTTAGTCATCGGTCAACAACAAACTAAATAGAATCATAGTGTCGATGAGTACGAGGTAAACACGTAATGAAGTCCATATTCAAATTTTACTACTTTCAAGTAGGATTGCTAATGTCTTGAGCCAAACCTTCTGGCTTTTATGCTCAACATTCACTTGTTGACAGCTAGGACACTTAGCCACAAATTCTGAAATATCCTTCTTTATCCCATTCCACCAATAGATCTCCCGGCAATCACGGTATATCTTGGTGGCTCCCGAGTGAATAGAATACCTAGAACAGTGAGCTTCCAATAAAATTTGTTCCCTCAACTCACCAATATTTAGAATACATAACCAACCTTGGTAATGAAGCACAATATCTCCCCTTGAGAGAAAGCCTCAATGGCATTTTTGGAAATTACTTTCTTCAACTCAACCATAGTTGGATCATAATCTTGCTTGGCCTTCACATCCGATACAAGAGATGATACTCAGCCATTCTGAACAACTATACCACCATCCTCGGAATAAACTAAGCTAAATCTTTTTTACCATCCTCAATGTGAGCAATACTACTCATCGACAACCGATTAAGAGCATCAACAACCACATTTGCCTTATCCGAATGATAAAGAAAACTCATATAATAGTCTTTCAATAATTCAAGCCACCTCCATCGGTGAAGATTCAAATCCTCTTTTCTAAAAATGCATTGCAAATTGTTATGATAGGTGAACACATCCACATGAAAACCATAAAGATAATGTCTCCAAATCTTCATAGCAAAGACCACCATCTCCAAATCCAAATCATGAGTCAGATATTTCTTTTCATGAACCTACAATTGCCTCGAAGCATAAGCAATAACTTTACCATGTTACATTAAAACACACACAAGGCAATTGCTTGAGGCATCACAATAAACTAAAAAATCATTAGATCCTTCCAGTAATGTCAAAAGTGGGGCGGAAGTAAGTCGATTCTTCAACTCTTGGAAACTCTCATTATAAACTTCTGACCATTGAAACATCACCTTTTTTCTGAGTCAACTTACACAAAGGTGAAGCAATAGAGGAAAATCCTTCCACAAATCTTCTATATTAACTAGCCAAACACAAGAAACTCGGAATATGTGAATGGCAAAGAGGTCTAATCTAATTCTTAACTGCCTCAGTCTTCTTAGAATCAACTTGAATACTTTCACCAGAAATGATATAGCCGAGGAAAGCAATGAACCTCAAACAAAACTCACATTTTCGAAACTCACTAAACAATTGATGATCCTTTAGGATTAGCAAAATGATCCTTAGGTGATCAACATGTGCACTCTCACTCTGTGAGTAAATCAAAATATCATGAATAAACACAATCACAAATCTATCAATATATTGCTTGAACACTCTATTCAGAAGATCCATGAAAGTTGCAATGGCATTAGTGAAGACAAATGACATCACTAAGAACTCATAGTGATTATACCAAGTTCAGAAATTCATCTTCAGAATGTCATTTTCCCTTACCCTTAATAGATGATACCTTGATCAAAGTTCAATCTTTAGGAAGAAAATATCACCTTGAAGTTGATCAAACAAGTCATCTATCCTCAGAATAGGAAACATATTATTTATCATGACCTTATTTTATTGTCGATAGTCAATACACATACAAATTAAACCATCTTTCTTCCGAACAAACAATACCGGAGAACCCTACAGTGAGATACTCGATTTAATAAAACCCTTATCCAACAAATCCTTCAACTGATCATTTGATTCTTTGAGTTCTGTCAGGGCCAAATGGTAAGGATGAATATATATAGGATGTGTATATGGAAGAAGGCTAATACAAAAGTCTATCTTCATTTCAGGAGGAAAACTTGTTAGATCATCGAGAAATACTTCCAAAAACTCATTGAAAACTGAAATTAACTTAAGAGTAGGGGTTTCAGAATCTGTATCCCTAACCTGAGCAAGATGATAAATGAAACCTTTAGTATTTATTTTCCTAGCCTTAAGGCACGAGATCAATCAACCTATGGGCACTGAATTTCCACCCTTCCATTCTAAGATAGGTTCATTCGGAACCTGGAAATGTAACCACTCGAATTCGGCAATCAATAGAGGCATAACAAGAATGAAGCCAATCCACCCCAAAAATTACATCAAAATCTATCATGTTTAACTCTACAAGATCAACTAGGGTGACTCTATAAGAGATTGAAACTAGCAATTTCTATAAATTCGTCTAGCAACAATGAAATCACCAACTGAAATAGAGACTTAAAAAGGTTCTAAGAGAACTTCAGGACTGATATTAAACTTCATATCCACATAAAGGAGTCACAAAAGACAATGTAGCACGTGGATCAATCAATGCATAAACATCAAACTGAAAGATTCGTAATTTACCAGTCACCATATCTGGAGAACCTTCATGATCCTGTCGAGTCTAAAGAGCATAAAACATGTTCTGATACTGAGCACTACCAGAACTAAAAGAAGCACCTTGTTGAGTTGAGCGACGAAAAAAAGCACCAGGTTGAACCTAACAACCATCTCTAACCTTACCAACAGGAGAAGGGAAATATCTCAATTTGTGACCACTTTTACCACAACCATAGCCACCATCGGTACCGGCAAAGCATCTCCCCGAATGAATGTTGCCATATTTTAGAAAGCGAGGAAAGATGATCCACTAGAAATACTTCCTTGAAGTTTAGGTCCAATCATTCTATCCTTGTTGAACTTTTCTATTGAAGCACTTGCTGGATTCGTACCAGAGAACTTTTATCGAAACTATGAATGTTCATTTCCACCAGACTTTGAGTGAGTGAAATCACCACTAGATGTGTTTGCCCTTTTATATACTATAGCATTCTCCTTTAATATTACTCCTAGATTATTTGAGAATGATTCATCAACCTTAAGATGTCCATCTCATTGATTAACATGGTAGTTCTACATTCCTTTACCACACATTCTGACACACACAAAACAAACTTACTCATTTGTGCCCTAGAGTCAGCATCTATTATCAGAGCATACTTAGACAATTGAGTGAACTTCAAAGAGTATTCCTTCACATGTATATTTCCTTGTCTTAGGTTTATGAAGCCTTGGACTTTAGCCTCCCTCATCATAAGGGGAAAGAATCGATCAAGAAACACCTCTTTGAACTTTTCCCAATCCAAGGGACCCACATCTAATGTCTTTTCATCCTTCAATTGCTCAAACCACACTTGAGAAACCCCTTTCAATTGATAAGTGGCCAAATCTGCCTTTTCCCGGCGTTACTCCCATAATGTCCATGATCTTATGGATACCCTCAATCAACTCTTCTGGATCCTCATCCACTTTCAAACCATCGAATTCTAAATGATTCATCCTTGTAAAGTCGCTTACTTTTTTTGTCGTCATACCCACATTTGGGCTCATGGGAGCTACAACTTCCCTATTAGCTTGTGCGGTCATGTCTTGGGCCAATACTTAGAATATGGCCCTAAATTTCCCATGAGTCACTTGCTTGGTGGAGGGATCAACCAGAGCTTGAAGAATTTTAGGTTCCACATCGTCATTGACATTTCTTCTAAATGGAGCTCTTCGTTGAGGCATGTTTTGAAAACTCATAGAAAAAGAGTTAGGAGGAAGACCCTTATAGAGTTTAATTATATCGCATAACTTCATAGTAATGAAAGAAGTGAAGTTTCTTAAAAGTCCCATTGCCTCATACTCATAAGTGTGGTGTGCTTCACACTCATGAACAAGACTCTACTAAACATGGCTTGTCAGACTCCTACGACTCTTTTAAAAATCTGATGCTCAGAATATCAAGTTTTTCACGACCTAAACTACCCCCTAGACATGACATGGTGAATAGGATTTCAAGAGACCCTAAACAAGCCACTTGACAAAAGCATGATAATAAGATATCAACATAATAAAAATTAGAGATAAAGTGAAATATAAGTCTCAATACTTCAACTCAATAAGATACCAAAATTATGTACAAAGACTGTAATATAGAATCATACTAAGTCTGACAACAACCTCTACTATCATATGTGTGAATAGGACAAGCCCTAGCTCATGAAATAAGTCTTAAAAATAAAATAAAAATTGAAATAGACAAGAAACTCATAATGTGTGATCATGCCCTCAAACTATGAGGACTCACCACAAACTAAGCAAATCTGAATTAATCCCCTAGCCACGGTCAGATGCAGTAACGTCAGACCCTATATTATGAAATAATATAGGCACAAGAGATATATGTGTCAGTACTTGGAATGTACAAAATATGGGGAACATACATGAACATAAATATGGAGATGCTAAGTCTTGAAAAAATAATGATGCATGACGAAGTAAAATATATCACATCTTAATAAACTAAAATCATAAATCATAGGACAAGTTCAATGAAACATTTGAAAACCTTAACATAAGTTTAAATCGTAAACATTTTAAACAGTCGACTTACCTGTAAGTTAGTAACATAAGTATAAAGTAATAGTAAGTGCAGTAAGTAAACGATTCATAGAGTATTATACTAGTTCAGAACACCGGTGTGGTGTCTACTTCCGGTCCCCTTGGATTTGAAGGGTTTCCTTAAAAGCTTGAAGAGAACTTGGGCAGTACAAAGTATGTCGACTATAAATCATGTCTAATGTGCAAATCAGAACTTCTACTTTGACACAACCTCTACTTGTATAACCTACACTCAAATTCTTCTTACTCTTTTCTTTTTTTAGTTGTATACTCACAAGAATACAATGCTTTATGAAAGACAACAGAAGAAAATAGTACAAGTTCAAGTGAAGTGTGTACTTCATAACTAAGGCTAAGAGAGGTTTATATAGTTTTGGAGGACTTCTCTATTATGGAAACACAAGGGTGTTTAAATCAAGGATCTTTGATTGAGTCCTTGATTTATTTGCTGAGTCATGTCCATATTAGATATGTGCATGAGCAAATCAATTTCTTCCTTTGTTTCATGATCTTCTTGTGATCTAGAATCTTGGATGATCTCGTTGATCTTCAGAATATATTATTTCTTGATTGAAGAACAAATTGTCTCTTTCCTTCTTTAGGTGTTACATTGCTTAACTTGAGTTTCTTTGCCTTTCGTGCGTTGCTTCATGAAACATGGCTAGGATTTTAGCTATCTTGATTTGATTCTATGCTTCTCCCCTTGTTTGTATTACTTCACAGACTGCCCTATGATAAGCATAATTTCCTTCCTTTCTGATTTCCTTGATTTCCTGCGAGTAGATCATATATTTGTCAATTTTCGTTTATCGAAATCAGGATCCTATGAGGCAAACAATCTCCCCCTTTTTGATAATGACAATTAATTTTTCACAATTCCCTCTTTATTATTTTTTCAGATGGTGCAGGATATAATGAAAACTTCCCTTTTTAGTAGTAAAGTCTTGGAGTGCTCCTCATATCATGTTGATCCCCTTGTCTTTGTTATCTCATGTTTAAAGAATTGAGGGGCTAGTCTCCCCTTTTAGAATAATCAAAAAGGAAAGAACAAGTAATGCAACTCTGAAGAACTAAAGCAGGCGAGGATAACTAGGAGTAGCAATTAGGGAAGATATCCCTCAATATACAGTTCTAAAGAAGAGTTAGAGATAGGGATAGACCCCATTGAAATATTGTTCAAAAGTAGGAAGCAAAAGAAGGATATAAAGAGAGTCTAGCGGTCACCCAGAAAGTATTTGAGGGTGTTGGTAACCTTCCCACAAAAGGAATTGTAGGAGCGTTCTGCCCCTCTAGACAGGCTGGAGTAAGAGGTTTGCACTGAAACAGCAAGATCATTGTTGGAGGAGTTGACTCCACTCTTGAGAGAGTCAACTTTTTGGATGAGCTTTTTGACAATAGTGATCCCTTCTTGCTTAATACTTGTCATCACAATGCGCAACTTACCCACGTATGTGCTAGTGTCCTTCTGGATCCTGAACAACTTTTCCACAACGTCTTGAAGAGATTCCAGTCCTCTTTCGACAACAAGAATATGATTTTTGAGTTCATCAGTATCTTTCAGCAATAAGGTAGCCGACCAGCAGAGATCTTGGTTGGCTTGACAGCATCTGCTTTGGCTTGAACTGAGTCCTTCTTGACCCATTTTTCTCCTACCTGCACATACCCCATACTAGAGAAGGTGCGAGAGTCATAGGTGGCATTTATTTAAGTGGGTTTGAACATTGAAAGATCTACTAGACGGTCCACCAAAATTCATGAGATGAGAAGTCCATATAGTAAACAAGCAGATGCATTCGAGTCCTCAGCACTTTCCAGCATCTACTCCTTGAACCACATTTCCCAGTGAATGCGGTACTTTTTCAATAAACAGTAGAGAACAAACACATCTTGAGTAGAGATGCTACTCAAGGAACCTTTCCTTGGAATGAGTGTAGTAGCAATAATATGTGCAAGAATACGATGTTCAAAACAGAGATATAAAGGTCAAAAATCAGATAGGTCAGCGCTTGGTTTAGCCACGACATTTTTGGCCCCTTCCAGAGACACCTCGGAGTCATCAAGACAAACACCATTCATATAAGGAATTACACCGAAAAACTTAGTCTCAAACAGATCCACAAACAAGAGTTCATTAATAATAATACGACTTCCCATGACTAGGGTTTCCAGTTCACCACTATCATTAGATATAAGAGATTTACATAGAATAATCTAACAGCTTTTTCAAATAATGCAAGACCATAAATATTGAACTGCACATATAACATCTGAGCTTTTAGAAAATAACTTATCAAACAATAAGATTCCTTCAACTAACTGAGATTGATCACCCAGGAACAATAGGACGAGATTTGAATTTATCATACCTGATCTTTTGTTCAACAACCTAGAAGAGTTGCCTGTCCTCGGGAGATAGAGTTCCAGAAGCACTAGGTTGGGCTTTATTTTGTCCCTTCTTTTTGACTGCAGGTGCTTTTCACATAAAGGACGGAGAAGGAGAAACCATTGAGTCATCAAACGAATCATATGACAGAGAACTTCAGAGGAACTAGAAGAATGATGATCGGAGCTTTTAAGAGAATCCATCGATCGAGTTCGTGGTATGGTAAGAATGAGGAGAGGGAAGAAGGAGAAGGCCAATGAAATAGAAAAGGGAAAAGAGGGGTTTCGGAAAAGAAGAAAAGTCAAAAAGGAAAAGATTTAAAAATATGGAATGAGAAGGGTTTACTGCGAAGAGAAAAAGGTAGAGAGTAATAATGAGAGCGGTAAACTAGGCAGATAAAAAATAAAACAACACGTAAAAGGAAAAACAATCACACAAATATTTATGGAGCAAACAAGGTAATACCAAGAAAATTACGAAGGAAACAATTTTTTCTTCAAGCAATGATTTTTTAAAAATATCAGCTAATTGATTTTCAGAATCAACAAATTCTAAAGAAAAATCATCATTTTTAAGATGATATCGAATAAAATGATGCTTAATGGCAATATGCTTAACCCTGGAATGATTCACAATATATTTAGAAAGACTAATAGCACTAGCATTATCACAAAAATAGGAACAACTTCATACAATAAATCAAAATCAAGTAATTGATGCATCTTCCATAATAATTGAGTACCACATCTCCCCACGGCTAGGTATTCAAATTTCGTAGTAGATAGTGCGACGAAAGTTTGTTTTTTTGTTGTGCCAGGAAATTAAAGATTAACCCAAAATTTGGCATGTTCCACTTGTACTTTTTCGATCATTTTTATCACCTACAAAATCAGCATCTGAGTAGCCAATTAAATCAAAATGGGATGAGTGGGGTACCATAGCCCTAATTCTGTAGTTCCAATCAAATAGCAAATGATTCGTTTTACTGCAGTAAGATGTGATTCCTTTGGGGAAGATTGAAACCTTGCACATTAGCATACACTGTACATGATATCTGGTCAACTTGCAGTGAGATATAGTAGTGATCCAACCATTCCTCGATACATTTTTTCGACCACATCTTTTCCTGGTGCATCTGTTTCAAGGCACGTGGAAGGACTCATAGGAGTTTCGAATGTTTTTTCTTTTTTCAAGGCAGGACTTCTTAATTAGTTCTTCGGTATATTTGGTTTGATTGGAAGTTTCATTAGTCGACTGCTTGTTTTGTAATCCGAGAAAGAATGTGAGTTCTCCCATTAGACTCATTTTAAATTCTCCTTTCATAAGATTTGCAAAATTCTCACACAACGAGGGGTTACAGCTTCCAAAGATAATATCATCAACATAAATTTGAACTATAAGAATATATTTAGCGGATCTTTGAATGAAAAGTGTTGTGTCAATTTTCCCCATTTGGAAATTATTTTGAAGTAAAAAGGTGTAAAGTCTCTCATACCAAGCTTTGGGAGCTTGTTTGAGACCATAAAGCGCTTTGGAAAGTTTATAAACAAAGTCTGGACAAGATGGATTTTCAAACCTGGAGGGTTGTTTGACAAAACCTTCTTGTTTTATGAAACCGTTTAAAAAGGTACTTTTTACATCCATTTGAAAAAGTTTAAAATGCTTAAAAGATACATATGCCAGCAAAATTCGAATAGATTCTAACCTTGCTACCTGAGCAAAAGTTTCATCGTAATCAATACCTTTCTGTTTAGGGTATCCTTGAGCAACCAATATTGCTTTGTTACAAATGACTTTTCCATCTTCATTTAGCTTATTTCGAAACACCCACTTGATTCTAATTACGGAACAATTTTTTGGCCTTTCAATAAGAGTCCATAACTGGTTTCTTTCAAATTGATCTAGTTCTTTCATTGCTTGTTTCCAGGATTCATCTTCCATCGCCTCATTTATATATTTAGGTTCAATATGAGAGATGAGTGCTATGGATTCTTGTTTTCTCAACGGAGCTCTGGTTTGTATTGAGTCTGTTGGCTTCCCCATGATGATGTCATTTGGATAACTGGTGTTGTGTCTCTATTCTATGGGCCTGTCTTTCAAGCTGGGCTAGCCAACTCCGATTCTGGAGTAGTTAGCTCCTCTATTGTTATTTGATTAGAAGTATTTGAGAGGTTCTCAGTGTTCAATGTGGGGGTAGTTTTGTAACACCCCGTATTCGAAACAGACCAAAATACAGATTTCGAGAAGTTGCAGGTGCAACTTACGGTCACCATCCACGGACCGTAGGTCAGACCACGGCCCGTGCTGGTGGTCCGTGGTTCACCACTGCAACCCCTCCCCAAACCAGCTCAAAAAATTGGCTAAGTCCCGACTCACGGACAGACCCACGGTCCGTAGATCAGACAACGGTCCGTGGATCGAGACTTCCCTTACCCAGCCTCTGACACAAACTACGGTCGACCAGCACGGACCGTCATTCGATCCACGGTCCGTAGGTCTGACCGTAGATGAGGGTCAACAGCTAGTTAGCTGAAAATTATTGATGGGTCAACTTCAGATGGTCATAACTTTTAGCACAAAAGGATTTGTGTGTCCCATTACCTATGGTCTGATAGATAATTGAATTATCTTTCCAACGCCACCGAGTTTGCTAAATTCCAACCTCCAAGTAAAAGGTTATGCTCGTTTTAGTGAAGCCATGTCGGGCAGACTTAACCTACGGACCCAATTGACGGCCCGTCAGTCCAAACCGTCGATCACTCCGACAGCAGTTAATTCAGGGGTCTTTTATCAACTAGAACTTAAGCCTTAGTCAAAATCATTAATCAAAACTTAGAAAATTAGAAGCAAGAGAGGAGAAAAAGGTCAAGAACCCTAGTTCAAGAACGCAGCAAGGTTTCATCAGTTCCAGCCCCGAAATAGAAATATTTCTCCGTGGAATTCGTCACCATGTATGTGGGATTTCACTAGTGGGTTCCTTTCACCCATTAGATCCCTAGAATTCAGTCAGATTCTTGATTCCATGATTATGAACAGACCTAGGGTTTCTAGAATCTCAACAG
>NW_006239272.1:452781-455647 GCF_000226075.1 Solanum tuberosum | reverse complement strand
TGTAAGTCCCCTCTGTGGGCAACATCAGTTTAGTGATCACGCCAGCATGCCTCTATACCTCTGGCAGGGTATATTGGGTCCTCTCGATGTGGCGTATACATCGGACTCCACATTTAGCTCATGTGGTTTTATGTCGGTTATTAGTAACTCCCACAGTTCAGTCAGCCTCTATTGCATTGATCATATTTCAGTACAGTTAGTATTCAGTCTACGTGCGCTACATCTTCTCGTGATGTAGGTTCAGGTTCTCAGTATCTAGATCACGCTTAGATTAATTTTCGATCTTTAGCTCAGCAACATCAGTGGTGAGTCCTCATTCTTCGAGGACTAGTGACATGTTTATCTTTATCGCTTTTAGTCTTTAGTTTCAGTTTTGCTAGATCTAGTTGGGGCATGTCCCAACATTTCTAGTCAGTGTAGTGGCTTATTTCAGACATAGTTAGATTCAGCTTAGTGTTGAGTTAATATCTTCTTTGTATTAAACTCATCAGTTTTCATATATCTCAGATATAGTATATGGGTATTCCCCATCATTTCAGACTTACTTTATGATTTAGCTTCCGCATCAGTTTATAATGTTTAGTGTGCTCATGATCATGCCAGCAGGGTTAGCTTGGGATCACTTGTGGTCCTAGGTCCGTGTCCGCGTCTCGGGGGTAGCTCGGGGCGTGACAAACTTGGTTTCAGAGCATTAGGTTTAAGAGTCTTAGGATGTCTGAAAAGCCGCACTAAGTAGAGTCCTTTTCATGGGTGTGAAGTGCACCACATCTAATGAGAGGGAGGCTATGAAGTGTTTTAGGAAAACTTCACTTTCTTGATATTCTTATCGTGCGTAAGGTATGATCTAATTCTATTCTAACTCGACGTTCTATATTTCAGCGATCATGCCTCCCCGTAGAGCTAACACTAGGAATGCGAATGCCAGGAATGCTAACGTAATTTCTCTAGTCCCAGATCAGGGAGTTTCAAATGCAGAGTTTCAAAACACTATTCAACCTTTCGCTCAAAGTATGAATAATCCGAACAATCAACAGGTTGAGGGAGATAAGTTTGGGGAAATTGCTAAGGTAACCAAGAAAGCTAGAACAGGGAACTATGAGTACTCTCAGCAGAAATCGGGTGGTGAAAATCACTCACAGTTTCGACAAGATCAGAATAGTAGGGTACCATGCTCTAAGTCTCAGGGAAGTGTTTCAGGATATAGGACCTACCCAACTTGTCCAAATTGTGGTAAGAACTATCCAGGCGAGTGTCTTGCAGGTAGGGAAGGATGTTTTGGGTGTGGCCAATCTGGTCATAGGGTGAAGAATTGCCCTTCTGCCAAGAAGGGGCAAGAAGGTAACAATACTAGGGCTCAGTCTACAGCTCCAACAGTACCGAAAGGTCACCCAACTCAGCAGGGTAACTCTTCTAGTACAGGTGGCGGACAGCGCCAAAACAGGCTCTACTCTCTTCAGGCTCTACTCTCTTCAGGCTCCCCAGGACCAGGAAGATTCTCTTGATGTGATCACTGGTACATTTTGAGTCCGTCTTTAGATATTTTGTAGTGTTAGATCCAAGGGCTACTCTTACCTTTGTAACTCTCTTTATCGCAGTAATCTTAGGAGTAAGTCTAGAAACTTCTTCAGAACCCTTCTTAGTCTCTACCCCAGTTGGTGACCTAGTTATAGCTAGACAGGTATATAGAAATTGCCCTGTCACAGTCTCTCAGAAAGTCACCTCAGCAGATCTTGTAGAGTTAGAATTGATAGACTTCGATGTCATTCTAGGCATGGATTGGTTTCAGTTCTTTCATGCCTCAGTCGATTGTAGAATTCGGGTTGTTCAGTTCCAATTTCCAAACGAGTCAGTCTTAGAATAGAAGGGTAGTAGCTCAGTACCTATATGTTGATTATCTCTAACCTTAAAGCCAGAAAGAGGTGAATCTAGAGGGTGGTGTAGCACCTATTGAGGGAAAAAAGGAAGGAAGTAGAAAAAGATGTTCTCTCTGAGGAGTTAGTCTTACTAACACATCAGATGGTGGTGTGATAGTCCAGAATAGATCAGAATCTTCTTTGGTAGTGAAAGTTAAAAAAAAAGCAAGACAGCGATCCAATATTACTTGAACTCAAGGGTGCAGTCCATCAACAGAGAGTTGAGGTTTGTCTCCCAAGGGGGAGATGGTGGGCTTCGCTACCAGGGTCGATTATGTGTTTCTAATGTGGGCGAGTTGAGACAACATATTCTTGCAGAGGCCCATAACTCCAGATATTCTATCCATCCAGGCGCCACTAAGATGTACCGCGATCTGCGGGAAGTCTATTGGTGGAATGGTATGAAAAGTGATATAATAGATTTTGTGGCTAAGTTCCCAAATTGCCAGCAAGTCAAGGTAGAACATCAGAAACCAGGAGGTATGACTCAAGACATTGACATTCCTACTTGGAAGTGGAAAGTGATCAACATGTACTTCATCACAGGTTTACCTCGTACTCGCAGACAGCATGTCTCAATTTGGGTGATTGTTGATAGGGTTACCAAGTCTTCTCGCTTTTTGGCGGTCAAGACTACAGATTCGATAGAGGATTACGCCAAGCTTTACATTAATGAGATTGTGAGATTGCATGGGGTTCCTTTGTCTATCATCTCAGATAGAGGTCCTCAGTTTACCTCTCATTTCTGGAAGTCATTTCAGAAGGGTCTTGGTACTCAGGTTAACCTTAGCACAACATTTCATCCACAAACGGATGGTCAGGCAGAGCGTACCATTCAGACCTTAGAGGACATGTTAAGAGATTGTATGATCAACTTCAAGGGTAGTTGGGTTGATCACCTTCCTCTTATAGAGTTTGCCTACAATAATAGCTACCATTCCAGTATTCAAATG
>NW_006239272.1:426486-449961 GCF_000226075.1 Solanum tuberosum | reverse complement strand
TTAGATTCAGCTTAGTATCTTGAGTTTGATATTTCTTTTGTATTAAACTCTCAAATTTGATATATTCAGCTATAGTATATGGGTATTCCCCATCTTTTCAGATTTATTTATGATTTAGCTTCCGCATCAGTTTATTATCTTTAGTATGCTCATGATCATGCCAGCAGGGTTAGCTTGGGATCACTTGTGGTCCTAGGTCCCGTGTCCGCGTCTCGGGGGTAGCTCGGGGCGTGACAAGTTTCATCATCTATAGACTCAACTTCCTGCATCCTAGGGTTAGTATCATAAAAAACAACATGAACAAATTCTTCAACACTTAAAATTCTTTTATTAAAAACTCGTGCATAACCTAAGAATATACCTTCATCACTTCTTGGATCAAACTTACCTAGATTGGTCTTACCATTGTTATAAATGAAGCATTTGCATCCGAAGGGGTGAAAATAGTTTATATTAGGCTTCTTACCTCTCCATAGCTCATATAGAGATTTCTTTAAAATAGGTCTGATGAGGCATCTGTTCAAAATATGGCAGGCAGTACTTGTTGCTTCAGCCTAGAAATGATCAAGGAGATTTCGATCAAGAAGCATGGTTCTGGTGGTGTCTTGTAATGACCAATTTTTCCTTTCTAACACACCGTTTTGCTGAGGTGATCTAGGAGATGAGAAATTTTTGGGTGAATCCATTCTTATCACAGAATTCCTCAAATGCTTTATTCTCAAATTCTCCTTCATGATCGGTATGAACTGTGGAAATGAAATATCCTGCTTCTCTTTGGACTTTTCTACAAAACACTTCAAAGTTAGAGAAAGTTTCATTTTTATGATAAAAGAAAATTACCCAAGTTAATCTTGTAAAGTCGTCAACGATGACGAACGCATATTTCTTACCACCAATGCTAGCAGTTCGAGTGGGACCCAAGAGATCCATATGTAGCAGTTGCAAAGGCTTAGTGGTACTTACAATATCCTTTACCTTGAAAGAAGAACGATTTTGCTTCCAAGCGGACATGCGTCACGTATATGGTTCTTTTTTAATTTTAGCTTTGGAAGCCCAATGACTAGTTCAAGTCTGGGCAACTTTTCTAAGGCATGCATCCTTGCGTGGCCAAGTTTTCTATGCCATAACCAAGAATTATTTGAAATTGAAGTTAGACATGTAAGCGTTGGCAAGTCGACGTTGTTTAGAATATAGATATTATCAATACGGTTTCCAACAATTGTGACATCCTTAGTCGCATGTCTGATGGTGCAAGTTGTAGCGTTGAATTAGAATTTTTATCCAACATCACATAGTTGACTGATGCTAAGTAGGTTTTGTTTAAGTCCCTCCACCAGGTAAACTTTTGATAGAACACATGATGAACTAAGAGTGATTGATCCAACTCCTACTACTTCTCCTTTTGCATTGTCACCGAACCGTTCATATCCTCCGTCGATTTTGTTAAGAGTTTTGAAATTTTATTTATTTTCGCACATATGTCTGGAGAAACCACTGTCTATTACCCACATTCCCTTTTTGTAGGTTCTTTTGGTTTACTCCTACAAAACAAGTATATTAATTTCTTTTAGGTACCTGCGTATTTTTGGGTCCTTGAGGGTTAGAATTCACAATTTTTGGTCTTCAAATCCACTTTCCAGAAGAGAATTTCCTGCAGTTAAAAGATTTGTGACCAATGTCACCACAAGTATAACAGGACAAGTTAACAGAAGTTTCAACACGATGCACTGGGAGAAAGAT
This sequence comes from Solanum tuberosum, assembly GCF_000226075.1. Classification (NCBI taxonomy): domain Eukaryota; kingdom Viridiplantae; phylum Streptophyta; class Magnoliopsida; order Solanales; family Solanaceae; genus Solanum; species Solanum tuberosum. Next base: position 448,221 of record NW_006239272.1, on the reverse strand, counting down.
CTGTTAAATCCAATGGAACCATGGTTAGGGGAATTTCTGATTAGGTTAAGATTAGACCTGTTAGATCTAATGGAGCTACGACTAGGAGATTTTTTTATGCTATTGAGTTGCATCTTTACTTCTTCTAGTTCCTCTTCTAGTAAGTCGACTTTAATTTTACTTGCTTCTAGAAGTATTTGTTAGTCCTTCTTTTCTTGAGCGATTTTGTTGTATTCATCGATTACTTTATGCAATTCGTCAATAACCATATCCAAAGAGTTTTGTAAGTCATTACATTTTGAAAAATTGAATATTCTTACCTCACTTGTTTCATCTAGTGCCATGAAACACATGTTGGTAGTTTCATCATGATCATCTTCGGATGTTTCTCTTTGGCTCCAAGCTCCGAGACTTTTTGGATCTTCATTTCTCTTATTTATTTTCTCTTTTTTTTTTCTGGACAGTTCTGTTTGATGTGTCCTGGTTTTCCACAATAATAACATCTATCATCATTTCTTTGATATCCATTATTTTTATAGTCCAATTGAGGCCTTTGCCTTCTTTGTTTGAGCATTTTTCTAACTCCTCTTTTTATAAAAGTCATTCCTTCACTTTGATATTCATCATCTTCTTCTTCGACTTTAGTTATTCCAGCAGTAAAGGCGACAATTTTCTTTTTTTTCATCTTTATTGTATCTGTTAATATGATTATGCTCGTATGCCATCAAGTTTCCACGAAGTTCATCATAGATCATTTTTTGCAGATCTCCATCTTCAAGAATAGCAGCTTTAGTTTACCAAGCCTTGGGAAGACTTCTGATGAGTTTCCTAACTTGTAATCCGTTAGAGTATACCATTCCCAGAGATTTGAGTTCGCAAATAATTTTGTTGAACCTTGAGAACATGTCTTCCACATTCTCATTTTCTGCCATTTTGAATAACTCATATTCGTTGACTAGTGAACTGATCCGAGCTTCTTTAACTTTATTGGTTCCTTCATACGTTACTTCAAGTTTGTCCCACATTTCTTTTGCAGTTTCGCATGTTAAGATTTTTTCATATTCTGCTCCGCTGACTGCACAATACAACAAACTTATAGCTCTAGCGTTAGTCTAAATTACCTCTTGTTATTCCTTTGTAACATCAAAGGATTATGGATCGAAAGGTTTGTTAGTATCATCTTTTCCAGTGAGTACGGGAATAGTATTTGGATCCTTCTTTATTACAATCCATGCATGTACATCATTTGAAGTCACGAAGATTCTGAACCTATCTTTCCAGTGAGAGTAGTGTTAACCATTGAAGTAGGGTGGGCGGTTTGAGAAATGTCCGTCTTGAAGTAGAGCTCCGGGAATTTGATAGTTTTCCATGGATCTTTGCTCACGTGTGGTCAAACACTTTTTATCTGTGAGACCTGCTTCGATACCAATTGAAAGTCAAAAAGGGGCGGTGAATTAAAATTCCTTTAGTCGATTTCCTGTATTGGTGAGTCGACTTACCTGCAAGTTAGTAACACAAGTATAAAGTGATAGTAAGTACAGTAAGTGAACGACTCAAAGAGTATTATACTAGTTCAAAACACCGGTGTGATACCTACTTCCAGTCCCCTTGGTTTTCAAGGGTTTTCTTAAGAGCATGAAGAGAACTTGGGCAGTAAAAAGTATGTCGACTATAAATCTTGTCTGATATGCAAATTAGAACTTCTACTTTGACACAACCTCTACTTGTATAACCTACACTGAGATTCTTCTTTCTCTTTTCTTTTTTAGTTGTATACTCACGAGAATACAATGCTTTTATGAAAAACAACAGAAGACAATAGTACAAGTTCAAGTGAAGTACGTACTTCACAACTAAGGCTTAAGAGAGGTTTATATAGTTTTGGAGGACTGCTCTTTTATAGAAACCCAAGGGTGTTTAAATCAAGGATCTTTGATTGAGTCCTTGATTTATTTTGATTGATTTGCTGAGTCATATCCATATCATATATGTGCATGAGCAAATCGATTTCTTCCTTAGTTTTATGATCTCCTTGTGATGTTGAATATTGGCTGATCTAGTTGATCTTCAGAATATATTCTTTCTTGATTGAAGAACCGATTGTCTCTTTCCTTCTTCAAGTGTTGCATTGCTTGACTTGAGTTTCTTTGCCTTTTGTGCGTTGCTTCATGAATCATGGCTAGGATTTTGGCTATCTTGATTTGATTATGTGCTTCTTCCTTTTTTGTATTACTTCACAGATTGCCATGTGATATGTGTGATTTCCTTCCTTTTTTATTTCCTTGATTTCCTGCAAGTAGATCATATATTTGTTAATTGTCATTTATCAAAATCAGGATCCTATGAGGCTAACACAAAGGACTAGCCAAATATGGAGACTTTATGTTTTTCTTTGAGAAAAAGGAAAATCTATTTATGGTAAGAAATTCAGGGCAATTAATACCCAACAAATCTCCCAATAACATGATGTATGTTGGTTATAAGAAATTCCCCAGTTTATGCACATTTTTACGATATTCTCTTAATTTTATATGGTTCATTTTATGTATATGACTATGCAAGGCTACTGAGTTAGACTCAACTATATATATGTGCTTTTGAAAGAAGATTATCTTTTAATGATAGTTATTCTCCAGCTGTTTTTCCTTCAGTTCTTTCGCTATGTATAGGATCTTGGAAAACTTGTCTCCCTTTCCTTGTATATTTCATTTGATATGATTATGCTAGTGTCCCTTACCTACTCAGTACATTCCATGTACGGGCCGCATAATTTTTCTCTGTGTTGCATTCTTTTATGTTGTAGATTCCGGCGCATGTTCTTAAACTTGTGGCTAGTTAGGTTGCAACACTTCCAGTCGGCATTTGGTGAGTTCTCCTCATTTGGAGACTCTATGGATTTAGTTTATTAGTCTTTCTTTTATTTTGTCTTTAATTTTGAGGTAGTTGGGGTCCATGTCCTGGCAAACTTATTCTTTCATCCAAAATAGTAGAGGCTATTTTAGACAATAGTATTTACTACCTGGGTTATCTTTTTGTCATTCGAATGTATATGTTTCAGCTTCCGCTTTAGTTTTCATATGATATGCTTTGATATGTTATGCCAAAAATTAATTTGGGTCACTCGTGGTTTGGAGTACCATGTTTCAATTAGGGTGTAGACTCGGATCGTGACAGAATTCTAAAAAACCTTGTGCATGTTCATTCCAAAGGACTTACTCATGTACATCATTCCTACTTGATGAACAAGCTCGGCATGAAGAATAATTCATAACACCTAGCTTGAGGGAGGGTATTGAGGAATCAACCAGTTTTACAGTTTTGCCTTAGCTGTAATATGTTATATAGTTAGTTAGACTTGATTTAGTAGCAGTTAGTCTAGCTTAAATCGGCTAATTATTCTGTTATAGATGATTAGCTTAGAAACTTAATCAATAAATAGGACTAGATATTTTTAAGGAATACGTACATAGCCGGTTATTCAATACAAAAATTAATTGCCTTATGTAAATTGGCAATCCAATGCAACTACTTTGTGCCTTTTGTAATCCATGGTTAATATCCTATGCCAAGATTTTCTTATGCTTATTTAATTAGTTGTATAAGGGGGATTACAAAGGAATGAATTGTTAGCTCCCATTTAGCCATAGAGTTTAAAGTTGAATGTGCAACTAGGCTAGCGTTTTATCATTTATTTTAGAACAAAATTTGAAAATTTATTTTCAATTATCTATTTCGCCATGAAATTTTATCACTCTTTGAAAATCCTATCTTCAAATATTTTCAAGTTTCCAAGACTAGTTTTGGAACTTAATTCCACACACAAAATTTCAAGTAAAATGCATGTCAAAATACAACTTCAATTTACAAAAATTCAAATTTCAAGTTAAAAAAAAATAGACAAACATTTTTAAGTTGTGATTTTTGGAACTTGAATTAGTGTTTAGACATATATTTTACTTGAAAAAAAAATTAAAAGTTTTGTGAGTGAAAGTAAAATTTCTCCTAAAGATAATTTGAGGCTGCTTTTGAAAATTTTAAAAAATTAGAGATTAGATTTCAAAAATCTTATCAAATTTGATGATGAAACACTAACTAAATTACAAGAATCCAGTAAATAATTACAGCATCTCCAATTATTTGGCCTCCGGAGAGTACGCCAAATAAAAGGTTTAATAGGGTTTTGGAAAAGGAATTCAAGCAAATGTTACATCAATGTAATAACAAATACTACGATTTAAGAGTAATCATAGTCTTGATAATTGATATTGATTGAGAAAGACATAATTCAGTCTTGTGCTTCTTCTTCTTTTTCGTTCCTCCTTTTTATATGGCATTTTAACTTCATTTGTTTATATTCAAACTCATCGGTTGCCCTTTAAACTTGACACAAAGTTTCATTTAAACATTTCAACTAGGCAATTTCACTGTGTCATTTTAACATCTCCCAGTTAAGATGTCTAAGTGAAATTACTTCATACCAACTTAGGAGGCACCGATGAATTTGGCATTTGTTTATTCTTTCATGGGGTGACCTCATTTTTTCAAAATGAACAAAAACGCTGATCATATAAAAAGATCAAAGATTCAAGTCATTATAAGCAGTTGCGGAGTCAAAACTTTTTACTAAAGAGTTCAAAATCTAATGAAGTAGACACACGAATTAGCTGAAGAAGGTTTAAATAGCTATCGTATAAATAAAATAATTTTTCGTGAAAAGGGATTCAGATGAATCTCTGAGGACACACGCCCCTTGATTATAAGTATATGAAGGTACTGCTTCCTCTTTTAAGGAAATGAATTGTTATTTTATTCTGCATGTCATGATGATGCTAGGATGACCAAATTAATATAAATGGGTCCTTATAACCCACTTTGTGTCCAAACTTTGCTATCCCAATGTACCATTAGTCACCAAAAGTAATGATTCTTTGTCGCTTAATTGGGACCATTTTCATATAAATTAATAAATTACGTTTGAACAATGCCATATTTATGTTAAAAAATTATTTAATATTAAATTTATGATCTATATTAATTTAATACATATTTTATGTGTAATTAAGTTGAGTTACCAAAGCAAAATCCTTATGCTGTGATCCTTGTGTTTAGTAAACAAGCTAACTTTAATTAACAGTTCATTGATGTTAAACGAGGCTTACCTACTAAAGTGGTAGCAGAAAATACAAATCAAGACCTATAACCCAAGATTGATAATTAACTAAAATATTCATTTAAGGAAGATGAAGTCTTCAAAGAGAAGCAAAATTAGTTAGGAGAACTTATTTAAATTAATAAATGTTATTTCAATTTTAACTTAATTATAAATCCAGAAGAACACCCTACACCCCGATTTATATTTCTCTAAGGATGACTCCAGAGTCTAAATACATAACAAAAATCTAGTTGGTAATTTATTCTAGAGTATTAATTAATAGTTCCAAAAAGTCATATCAAGTTTTTTCACAAGCTCAATGTCCCAATTCACAATGCTTTACTTAATGTTGGGAAACAATGGTAAAAATATAATAATAAAATTACTTATTGGTAAAATAATGCTACTAAAAATTAAATAAATGTGACTACGATAATATCTTAAGTAGTAGATGAATAATACTTGAATCATGCTATACAATATCCTTAAAAGAAATTATTTTAGCAGTGTGAAATATTTTCTAAAAATTAACTAACTCTTCTCTAATTAAGAGGATACATAAATCTAACAAAATTAATTAATACAGTATAGAAAGGAGAAATTTAAAACAGTGAAGGAAGAGGGAGAACATGAGGGGAGAGAGAGCAAGAAATGATTATTGAGTGTTGTTTTGCTGATGTTTTCTGTCACGATTCATATTATCAGATCATGCGAAGAGGTAGGCTCGGGTTCCTGGTATAGGTATAAGAAAGCCAGTAGAGCTAAATAGTTTTCACGTCGACGAGTAAAAAGGGATTGCCTGGGATCCGCATTTCCACCACGATTTTCTCCAAACGAGAAGCTTCTTTGAAGGCTAGAAGCATCCTCAGGTCATTGAGGATGGTCAAAGCAATGGAGTTTTCCGAGGGGAGCAGAGAATTTCACTCCTTGATTAGGCGGTTAGAGCCTTGATTATGAATAAGCCGTGAATATGAATAGTCAGGGGCGAGGTTACGAGCTGGCAGAATATCTACTCGATTTCAATTTGATAGGTAAACTTTTACCACCTATGATTACATAATAAGTAAATAATCAATACTTTGTTGTAAATAATGAAATGTGGATGCCATGTAGCAAATCCACACTTCAGGACTTTAAGGAATTTAAGCATGACTTTAAGGGATTTAATGATGACTTTAAGAGATTTCCTTCATGACTTTGAAGCATTAGAGATATACTTACTTTCTATATATACTTATCTTATATGTAAACACACATGCATTGAAAGATTGGAAGAAAAACATTACTACTCTTTCTCTCCATTTCTTTGTTATTTAATTTCTAATACTTTATTTTATAACATGTTATCAGCACGAAGTCTCTTATAAGATAAATAAAAAATTTCATCTTCAATTGGATCCAAGATGAGTAATGGAGATATGTGCCTTCTAGATAGTGCTACAACTCACACTATATTAAGAGAAAAGAAATATTGGCCATACTTCCACAAAACCCTTCCTATGGGTCGTGAAAGTTTCTACGGTTCGTAGGGCCTAGTCGTAGAACTAGAAACCATTCCAAAATCTCATTAAGTCTCAACAACTTCTACGGGCACTTTCTATGATCCTTCTTGCTCACTCGTGGACCATCTTCAAAAACTTGACATTTTCTAAAACTCATCCAGCTCCTATGACAGCCTTCTTATGGCCCGTAGAACTTTCTGCGGTCCGTAGGTGAACTCATAGAAACTGCTTTAGTGCATTTTTATGCAACTTTTCTTTCCAACTCAACCTTAATTTCTGAGGTGTTACATTCCGTGAGTTAGGAGTTTGTCCTAGCCATGTAGTATAAGGTTAGAAGTTTATGTCAGACATTAGATGTTTCCGCTTATAAGTTATACTTTGTTTTTTTGGTATCAATGAATATTGAATGAGAATATTATCTTGTTTTCTTTCAATTTTTATTATTGCTTATGTCAAGTGGCTTGTTTAGGGTCTCTTGGGACTCTATTTGCCATGTCACATCTAGATTGTAGCTTGGATCGTGACACAGAGTTAATGTTAGGTTGAATGTTTGGAGACAGACTCTAAAGTTCAAAGGGTTCAGGTTGAGCAGGATCATAATAGAATATTTAGAGTGCAAATTTAGTGTTGCGTTTGATGAAGCATACGCGGAAGTAAGATTTTCCACAAGACTATTCCCAAGAGAGAAAAGTTTAAGTATCTTGGGTTTGTACTCAAGGGTAGTAGTGACATCAATGATGATATCACACATCGTACTGGGGTGACATCGATAAAATGGAGTCTTGCCTCTAGAGTCTTGTGTGTTAATAAGGTACCACCTAAAATTAAAGGTAAATTCTAAATGGTGTTTTGACCGCCCTTGTTCTATCGAGTGAAGGGTTGACTAGTCAAGAACTCACATGTTCATAAGATGCATGTTTCGAAGATGAGGATGTTGAGATGGATGTGTGGGCATACTAGGAGTGACGAGATTATAAATGAGGCTATTCGGGTGAAGGTTGGAATGGCCTTTGTGGCAGAGAAGATTAGGGAAGCAAGATTGAGATGGTTTGGGCATGTGTAGAGGAGGTGTGTTGACGCCCTAGTGAGGAGGTGAGAGTGCCTGATTATAGGGAGCACGTGGAGAGGTCAAATTAGGCCAAAAAAGTAATGGGGAGAGGTGATTAGACAGAACTTGATGTAGCTTCATATTATTGAGGACATAACTCTACATAGGAAGGGGTGGAGTTCGTGTATTATGGTAGAAGGTTAGTAGGCATGGGTATTGTCTTGTCGTGCATAGGCTTAGGCTTATTAGTGTATGTCATTGTACTAGTCGTGCCCTTGTAGTTCTTGTAATATGTTATTTATTGTACATGTTTTGATTATCACACTATTTTGTTATTATTATTGTTTCTTTCTTGTAGACTTTACATTGCTCGTCTTATTAAAGGTTATACTTTTTTCATTGTTTTCTTCTTCTTTTACTTGGATTTAATGCACTTGAATCGAGTGTCTTTCGAAAATAGACCTTCTATCTCCATGAGATTGTGGTAAGGTCTGCGTACACTCTACCCTCCTTAGTCCACATTTAGTGGGATTGTACTGGATATGTTACTGTTGTTTTAAGTCAATAAAGAGTTAAATCTCAATAAATAATGTTAAGGGAAAATTGTATAAAATAGCAAACTATTAATTCAAATTAAATGCTATAACCACATTTTCATTTAATTGTAACCCGTAGCAAACGATTGCCATTCACCTCTCTCCCCAACTAATCTCGCTCGCCTCTCTCACTTTATACAAACACAAATGTATAAATTGTGTTTGTGCTTGTATAAAGCGAGAGAAAATTATATATACAAATACCTATACACTTATAATTATGCAAAGTGAGAGGTAAAATTGTATCTTCCCCTACCAGTTCTCTTTTGGCTTTTTCTCTTTCTCGCTTTATACAAACACAAATTATACAAATTACAATATATATTTTTTGTTGTATAAAACGAGAGAGAGATTTGATATTATACAAATGTTTCATTTCGATTCAATTGTATACAAATTTAAATTTTATGCAGATATACAAACACAATCATTGATACATATACATAGCAGTTACATATATACAATTGATTTGAGAGGCTGCCAGCGATTTATACAAATGAAAGGCTGCCAGCAATTTATACAAATCTGATGTTCCATAGCAAACATAAAGTTTGTTATGGAGCGCAATTATACAAACTATAGTTATGACATACAAATATGATTTTTATATTTGCTAAACCTAAAATTTACTCAATGTTAACTACAAAGTCATATTATGTTGTATTTAAGTCCTATACAAAGATTATACAATGTGGAATACTTGTAAGCACATGCATAGAAGTGCAAAATTACCGTTGCTTGACTACCGGATAGTACGTGAAGAAAACGTTAATGCCACATGATTCAATAGTCTATAATTGAAAAGCAAACAGTCTCTATGACTTAAATTTATAACAAGTCGTTATAGTCAATTATAAGAAAAAAAGTTGTCAGTCTTCTTCTTTTTTCCATTTACCTCTATCATTGATAGAAAGAAAAAAAAAGTTGTCACTAATTGTAGAATTGAAGATGAACAAAATAACGTTCTCTTGTGGCTTGTGTCATCAATGTAAATCAAGAATAGTGAGCAAGACATAATAGGGTCTTGTGATATTTCATTTTTGCTTTTTTCCATAAAAGAAGCATTGTATTATCACTTTTCTGTCTCCTCTTTTGGTGGAAAGATCAACTTTGAGATGCCTCTTTCTTTCTTTAATTTAAATTAAAGAAAAAGAAGATGTCAATACATAATGAATTATTTACTTCATCAACAACTAATATTATAAACACCATTAATATAGTAGTAAAGTAGACGATTGAGTAGGTAGGATCTAGTAATTAATTCCACAGCACACCTATCTTACATCTCGAAACAAGATCTGTACCCAACCGATAATATTATTCTGATAAAATGTTAATTACATTTATATAAAATCAATGAATAGAAATATGAAGGGCATTTTCACTTAATCATAACTAGATAACACACTTAAAAATGAGTAAATGAGGCCTTATATGTTAATCTTTGTCCTTTTCCATAGTTATAGGTCATCTTCTTTGCGTTTGCAATTCGAAAAAGGAAAGTAAAGAAAATCTAATAGTTCTACCAGAAAAATAAGAGAAAAAAACAACAACATACTCAGTGTAATTTCACAAGTAAAGTCTGAAAAATAGTGTTTACATATATCATTTCCTTGTGAAGATAGAAAGATGTTTCCAATAGACTATAGCTTAATTAAGGCATAAAAAAACAAATATGCAAAGCAATTTTAATAACAAAGAAGTGAAGTTGAATAATTGATCCAAATGTAGCATTAGTTAATGTTAAAGTTTCTACTAGAAAGAATAACTGAAATAGAAAGCCCAAATGAAATGAAAGGTATGTACTGCCGTTTGAATTAACTTTTTTTTTTAGTAGCGTTTGACTTTTAAACATTTTTTTTAGTGTTGGTAGTATTTGAAAAAGTTAAAAAGTATTTTTTTTAAGCACTTACTTTTAGATAATAAAAAATTAAGTTAAAAGTTTATTTATGATTTTTAACTTTTAAATCTATAAGTTACTTTTTATAAGTCAATTCAAATGTTAATCATCCCCTCCGCCTGGATCCGTAGCTGAAATCAAATTATGTCCAACACACGCCTATCAGCAGCACTTCTACCTCTAAACTTAATGTCCAGTGTCAGAAAATCCATTCTTGATACACATGAAAAAAATGCTTTCATAATTTTAAAAGATATTATTAAACCATTAGACATAAAATTAAGGAAAAACCAGATAAGTTTCCTTCTTTGTAAGCAAATTATAACAAAGAAATGAGTTTCTGAACACATTAGATAAAGAAGAACATTATTACAAAATGTATATAATCAAACATAAATCTGGACTACCACTAATTAAACAGTCGTTATTACATCGACGAAACTGAAGATCGAGGAAGAAAAAAGGGCAAAAACTTGAACGACATCTAAATTAAAGCTGCAAAAGCCCAACTCCAAAGAATAACAAAAAGGCAAAAAGAGTAGTTTCAGTGTTCAAAATCCTTGAAGATCCTCCAGTTTCATTTCCACTTTGTCCACTACTAGCAGAAGAAGAAGTAGCATTTGTTTTCTTATCCCCATCACCACCACCAGCACCGGAAGTAGCCAAATCTAAAATCCCTTTAGATTTCAAATTATCAGGTTCAAACTTATGTATCCGGGGCATTCCATCAGTCACCGCCGATCCCACTTGCCATACCTGATTCACCGTCTTCGTATTCGCCGGCAACTGTAGCGTAGCAAAGATTTTCATCACCCCATCAGCTGACTCTGCTTTTGAATCCAAAACATTGTACATAAGCTTAGACTCTGCAATTGATTTGTAAGATGTAAGATTGTAAGTCTTAACAGTCATAACCCCTTTGGAATCTTTGAATGCGATAAATGATTGTGTTCCAACCATAGTTGGTGCAACCGGGTTAATTCCCCAAGCAACCCAGCCATCAGGGGAAGCTGGAGATGCGAGGAAAGCGACAGAGAGAGTCGATTTGGCTGGATCAAATGTCCAATGAAGGAAAGATTTGAGAGAAGGTAGATCAGTGCAATTGGTGAAACGAGTGTTGGCTGAGAAAGTTTGAGAGGAACATGTGAGAGATGTGGAAGGGGAGATGTGGAAGAGAAGAACAAGTAAAGAGGTGAAGAAAAGGTTAATAAAATGAGATGCCATTTTTGAGGAGGTAACTCTAGGTGTGTTGAAAGAAGAGTGTTAAGAGGATATTTTGGGATATTGGGGGATTTTATAGGAAATTTGGGGATCCAGTTGGGAGCGTTGAAGCCATTAGCTGCTACACCACATGATAGGATGGAAGGGAATACGAAGGACACAAGTGGATATGCCACCAACATGTACAATTCCAAATTGTTTAATTTTGGTCTTAACTTTCCACGATTTAATTAATTTCTGCATCTACATTATGAACAACATCTCAAATTAAACAACATCATGTGACTAAATTCCTCGTTAAGGAACGGAATCTTATAAGAGCAAATGCACATTCCCCTTTTCTTTTTGTATTCTTGTATTTAGTAGTATTGCGCCATTTTTTTTCTTTTTTACCTCTGTATGGAAGCATCTACCTTTTTGCTCGGCTTCCTCAATGACTCAAATCCGTAATTTTAAGATTGGAGAGGGAAATATTTAACAACCTCTCCTCTATTTATTACTCCTATTTTTTTTCCTACTCGTTCAATTATTTTTTCTCCATGATGTAGGAAGGAAAAGTGTTATCCACTAATAGGGTTTGTTTGGAAAGCCACCAAGTAATTAGAATTGGTGTAATTACTAGGGTAGTAATTAGCAGCCTAGTAATTACCCAATCTAATAATTACACTGACTTGTTTGGTTGCCACAGTGTAATTACATTGTAATTACACATGTCATGTTTGAATGTCGCAGTGTAATTACACATGTTGTGTTTAAGGAAAGATTTGAGAGAAGGTAGATCAGTGCAATTGGTGAAACGAGTGTTGGCTGAGAAAGTTTGAGAGGAACATGTGAGAGATGTGGAAGGGGAGATGTGGAAGAGAAGAACAAGTAAAGAGGTGAAGAAAAGGTTAATAAAATGAGATGCCATTTTTGAGGAGGTAACTCTAGGTGTGTTGAAAGAAGAGTGTTAAGAGGATATTTTGGGATATTGGGGGATTTTATAGGAAATTTGGGGATCCAGTTGGGAGCGTTGAAGCCATTAGCTGCTACACCACATGATAGGATGGAAGGGAATACGAAGGACACAAGTGGATATGCCACCAACATGTACAATTCCAAATTGTTTAATTTTGGTCTTAACTTTCCACGATTTAATTAATTTCTGCATCTACATTATGAACAACATCTCAAATTAAACAACATCATGTGACTAAATTCCTCGTTAAGGAACGGAATCTTATAAGAGCAAATGCACATTCCCCTTTTCTTTTTGTATTCTTGTATTTAGTAGTATTGCGCCATTTTTTTTCTTTTTTACCTCTGTATGGAAGCATCTACCTTTTTGCTCGGCTTCCTCAATGACTCAAATCCGTAATTTTAAGATTGGAGAGGGAAATATTTAACAACCTCTCCTCTATTTATTACTCCTATTTTTTTTCCTACTCGTTCAATTATTTTTTCTCCATGATGTAGGAAGGAAAAGTGTTATCCACTAATAGGGTTTGTTTGGAAAGCCACCAAGTAATTAGAATTGGTGTAATTACTAGGGTAGTAATTAGCAGCCTAGTAATTACCCAATCTAATAATTACACTGACTTGTTTGGTTGCCACAGTGTAATTACATTGTAATTACACATGTCATGTTTGAATGTCGCAGTGTAATTACACATGTTGTGTTTAGATGCACAATTGCAATCATAAAATTATATTAAATTTAAAAATAAAAATTAATTATTTAAAATTTATACAAGACAAATAAGAAACTATATAAATGATATTAAATTAAATATTTAAGATATATTATTTTTTGAAAATATATTAATTAATAAACATATGTTCTTAACATATCGCAAATTTCAACATAGCATACATAAATATGATTTTATTTTTTTTTAAAAAAACGTAAGTCTATAACCTTACTTAACAATAAATTCTATTTTAATTTAAAAATTAGAATACTAATAAAATTATACTAATGAGAAAATAAGCATGACATAAAGAAATAGATAATACGAAAAAATTGCATAGAATAACATGAACTAAGGTTGAGAACGAGAAGAAAATGAAATATAATAATATAAAATAAAAAATAAACTTTTAGAAATTTTTAGAATAATAACAAAAAAAACTTAAAATAATAGAAGTAAAAAAACTAAAACAAAAAAATAAAAAATAGAAATTAAAAATAAAATAAAAAGTAATCAGCTGGTAATTACATGATGTAATTACCAGCAATTCACAACATCTGCCTGTGAATTATATTGGAGAGTGTAATTATCCCCTACCAATTACACCAATTACCTGTCCAACCAAACATGACAGACAATGTAATCACACTCAATTATACCAAATTCAATTACCAGGTGTCCTTCCAAATAGGCCCTATAAGTTTTTTTATTGTCAAAGCGCCAACCCAAAAATGCTAGTAAGTGATAGAGATATCACATTCATCTCATCATATATTTTAGTTATTGAAATTTGTTGGTAAAGGAGATTTCAAGATTAAAAATTCAATAATCCTTATTTGGGGGGTCTGCCAATTAAATGTCAGATATCGCACATGCGATTTCTTTTACAGCAATTGTGGTTATCGCAAAAGTGGACATTGCACCAGACAAAAAAAAAGGCCAAAACTTGGTATGGGTTACGCTCCCGGACCTCTCCTTGCAATTTTTTTAGTGGAATGTCTGTGTAGAATTCTGGACCCTAATGGCTATTATTTAACCATGGACAAAGCCACATTTATAAAAAGCAAACCAACTATAGCTAAATTTAGGGTAGAACTGGACTTAGCCAAACTCAAAATAAGGGTGGTCGTAGTTAAGATTAGAAATGCAGAAGGCTGTTTACAAAGGTTTACTCAAATGGTAGAATATGAAGACCTACCAGAATTTTACAGTCATTGCATGATGAAGGGACACTCAAATAAAAAATGCAGAGTTGTAGTACAGAGAAACCAAACACGTAAAGCTACAAGTGAAAAAGGAGGAAATAATGGGAGGAAGGGGAGCCAAGGACAGACATAAAACGACAGACAACAACCAACAAAGACACCTGAAGTTCTCGCATCCAGTCGCTAAGTAACAAATTCTGAAATAGGTAAAATCCCAAAATGATGATGTAACACCTCGAATTTGGAAAAGAAGGGGAAAAATTGGGTTGTAGGTTGTGTCTACGGTTCCAATCTACGGACCGTTAAAAGCTTCTATGGTTTGTAGATGGCAACCGTAGGAAGAGGAAAAAAAAATTTCTAAAAATTTGTCCCAGTACCCTTTTTGCAGTTCACCAGAACGGTCTGATATTCCTTGTACAAGTCGTAGATAGGTCTCGTAAGAGAGTCCCAGACTTAGTGAAATTTTGAGGATTGAAATTGGTTTCTATGATTGGTATCTACGGACCGTAGGAAGACCTACGAGCCATAGATAGGCTCCGTCAAAAGTTGGTCAAAATATATGTTTTTGAACTTTTCTATGGTTGACCATTACGGTCTATAGTAGGCCCAAACAGTACAAGGGCTCTGCCAGTTATTTTAAGGGGTTTTGGGTCTTTTCCTTAATCGTTTTAAGAAAAAATGATGTCGTTTTTCCTTCTACACTAAGTCCTATATAAATGCTTAAACCCCAAATTACCCACTTCCAATTCATCCTCCTAAATTCCCTAAAACTCATCAAAGTCATCCTCTCAAATTCTCTCAATGCTAAGGAAAAAGAAGAAGAGTTAGGGTTTCATTCAAGTTTCCAATCCTCCATTCTTCTTGGGATTTTTGGCATGTACCCCATTAAGGTACATGGGTATTCATATCACGCCCCGAGCCTACACCCTGGACGTGGCTGGCACTCGAGAACCATTGCTCTTCTCTTAGCGGAAGACTTACTCAACATTAGATAAACTTAAATATAACGTTTTAACTCAAAACTCTCAAATACTTAATTTCGAACATTTAAAAATATTCAAACTGGCCACAAGGGAAACTCAAGTCTAGAACATTAACATTAGAAAATGAAATAAACTTCTCAACTGCTACTGTCTATAAAGCCTCTAATACTATGAGGGATGTCGGGACAAGACCCCTAATCATCCGAACAAAACTGAAATAATAAATAAGGGATCCCCTGAAAGCAAGGAGGCTCACCAAACAACTCTGGAACTACAAGTGGTATCAACGAAGCGCCTGTTGATGACCATGATCTCTTGTATCTACACATGAAACGATGCAGGCCAAATGGCATCAGTACATTGAATGTACGAGCATGTATGGGGAATACTGAACATAACATGAAATCTTGAAATTGGAAAGAAGGAAACATACTCACCTCGACTCTACTCAACTCAACCTCAACTCATAGATACTCAACTCAATGCAGTATAAAATAATAATAAAAGTGCAGTTTATATAAAGCATTTAAAACAGTAGATAACAAATCAATGTATTTAAAAATATAATAATAACTCAGTTTGCATCTAAAGATACAAAATAACTCTGTTTGGGAGATTCTCTAACCGACAACCACCACTATGAGCTATGTGATGATACATCGTCTCATCCAAGCTGTCAGAACTATCCTATACATTGTCGGGGTATAGAACTCCTCAACTAAGTGGATCCCCTAAGCTATGCTTAAAAAGCAATAAGAAATTATCTAAAAAGTATGACCCTTTCTACCCACGTTGGCTACATGGTTTATGAGGACTTTGAGTTATCTGAACTCGTCCCCATATCGGTACTCAATACTACTCCCAAAATATAACTTAGCTCATATGTTTAAAAACATTTCCTCATTCTCAACTTTGAGATTATTACTCAAAAGATTTGTCTTAAAAGAGATGGTACTCAAAACTCCTCATGAACTCCTTTGAAAATCGGTGTTTTTCCTCATTTTAAATGTAAAAACATTTACTCTTGGGAATACTTAATTCTCATATATTCATTTTGAAAAATGAAACTCAACTCTCCTTATCCTCAAACTCAAGTACTCAAGTCTTAAAACAAGTTTTAAAAAATTTGTAAAAGACTCCTCAAATGGACTCGAAAGAACTCTCAAGAGACTAAACTTTTGCTTCAAACCAGATTCAAGAAAAAGGATCTAGGGGAGCTTAGATATTTTTTTTGGAATATAATTTGTCTGGAACAAAGATGGTATTGTGATGCATCAGAGAAAGTACTCATTGGAACTCATTTCAGATTTAGGGTTTTCTGGTTCACAACCTTGTGGATTTCCTATTGAACTGAATCATAAGCTCACATCAGTGGAATTTGATGAGCATGTTGGATCAAGTATTGATTTGCTTCTTAAAGATCCATGTGAATACCAGAGGTTGGTTGGAAGGTTGTTGTATTTGATAGTTACAAGACCTGATATTTCCTTTGCATTGCAAAGTCTTAGCCAATATATGCACCAGCCAAAGCAATCCCACATGAAGGAAGCTATAAGAGTAGTCAAATATGTCAAACAGTCTCCTGGTCTTGGGATTTTTCTTTCAGCCTCAGCATCTCCAAAATTACAGGCCTTTTGTGATGCTGATTGGGCCTCATGCCTTAATACTAGAAGGTCTGTTACTGGTTATTTGGTGAAGTTTGGTGACTCTCTTATATCTTGGAAAGACAAGAAACAACCTACCATCTCCAGAAGCTTAGTAGAAGCAAAGTATAGAGGCATAGAAGAGATTGTTTATTGAACTGGCATTACTCTAGCACTTCATGTCCCTATGCATTGTGATAGCAAGTCAGTTGTACAAATTGCAGCTAACCCTGAATTTCATGAACATACGAAGCACATTGACATAGACTGTCATTTCATCTGTGAAAAGATCTTGCAAGGTCATATTGAGACTATTGTTTTGTCTACTACTGAGCAAGCTGATATTTTGACTAAGGGTGTTACCACAATTCAACATTCCTACTTTGTGTCCAAGCTAAGGATGATGAATTTGTTTATAGCCCCTAGCTTGCAGGGGTGTTAAAGAATTATCTAAATGTGTTGATGTGGCTTAATTCCAATATGCAGTGCAGTGTGGTACACTAAGTGAAAACTGCGTATTAGTTGTACATGATCAGTTAGATATTTAGTTAGTTAGTGAGCTGTCAGAGTTAGTTACAACACTTATTATAAGTAGATTACATTTTATCGGATATTTCTAAAACATTCATTGATCATCAGATGTATTGTGTAACTGCTCTCTCAATCGAGACTTCTTCTTCTCTTTCTCAATAAACTTTCTCCTTCAATTTCTTCTTTTGTAACTTGATTGATGTGATTTCAATGGAAATCAAATGCAATAGCTGTATCTAGATAAAGTTTTCAAAAATTGAAGTGAATATGGTGAATGTTCGCATGGGTCCTTGAAATTGTGTGTATTCTTTTTAGTGGTAAATTATCATATAAATGGGTTTAGAATTTAAATGGTAGGATTGCTAGCAGTTTGGTTCAAATTTAAAGGGGTAAGGATTGCTGGCAGTTTGGTTCATGGCTGTCACCACTGGTTTTGTAGCCAGTGGCTTCAAATTTAATTATTATTATTTTGTTATCACATTATGATTTAAGTTTTGATATATTAAGATATGTAATTAAATATTAAGTGTATTATATTATATAAATATAATTAAATTTATGATATTTTGAGGAATTGAGACTTAACCATAGGCTTAAAATTTAGAAATATGAGACTTGACATATTCATTGGCATCAAAATTAGTAACTTAATTATAATTTCGTGCTCTACGATTTATGGGTGATATAGTTTTACTAAAATTTCTATTTATCCTTATGAACCTAGATTCATATTTAGGGGTTCGGGATGGAGGTATAACAATATAGGTGTTATAAATTCGTTTACTTATGAATAATGCATATGTGAAAGATGGTAAACGTCTTGAAGCTTTACAAAAGGGAAAGACAAAATCTTGAGGATTTGTGGCACATGTTCGACATTCGAGGTATGTTAAGTCTTTTAGACTTCGTTAAAGGACGTTTTTCTAATTAAAGATAAAAATAGAATAGACAATGGGTAAGGACGAAAGATGGGGGTCTCGTACCAATGGTGTGACGGGTATTGGTAGGAGTACCGGTATTATAAAAGGAAAGTTTATTACTATAGAATAACGGATTGTAATCTGAGAATGCCAAAGCATATGGGCATTAGCTGATGTATTATTGACTTGATTTCTGTTGTGTGATTGTGTTCTTTATTGAACCCGTATATTTGTGATAGTTGAGGTGATTATATATCATACCGATATTTGATTGATTGAGATGCATCATCATCCCCTTTTATTGAAAGTATATTGTGCACATGAATTGACATGAGATTGAGTATAAGTTGGGCACGTGGAGATCGTCTGTACTGAGGATTGTGAGATTTAATTATTATAGGTTGGGCACGTGGAGATCGTATGTGCTGGGAATTGTTTCATTTTATGATAGTATATTTAGATCGTCCATACAGACACATAGAGATTGTCATTTTCGGTATATGGACCTAGTGAATCCCCCATGGTCATGAACTCTCGATGTATTTCCGAGAAGTATCATGTATATACGGTTGAGAGAGTACTTGGAATTTGAGGCATATCATTTCATTGTGTTGCATTGCGTTGCATCTCATTACATATTTCATTCTTGCTTGATTATGTGTGTCATTGGTGTTGGACATTACATGTAACACCCCGACTTTTTAAAACATCTAAATTAACTCGTACCTTCGTGGAAAGAAAAAGAGCGTGAGTAATAAATTAAGAATGATGTGGTATGTCATATTTTAAGTGTTCAAGGGTTGTATCTCAATTTTTGAAGTTGGGTAAGTTGCAAAATAAAAGTTGGCGAAAGTTTTCGTAAGTTCCTTTTTAAAGATTTCTCTAAAATTTAGGTCAAATGTCTCGGAGGTTTTCTCCCAATCTATAAAGATTTATGGGGCCCACGACCTATCAAATCTAAGATCTACGAGTCTAGTTTCCAATGCATCAAACCGTTTGTTCATACAACTTCAGAATAGAGAGATGTTCGCATTTTTGCAAGACTGTGCAAGAAGGCACGTGAGGTGGGGCCCTAGGTCGGTGGAACTTTCTATATATCTTCTTCTTCGAATTTTTCTTCATTTTTTTTAGTTAAGAACCTAAAAACTTAGAAAACTCATTTCTAGGATCAACCAAATTATATATTTTCGCAACTTAAGTCCTTGACAAAAGTTGTTCTATGCATTGAGCTCGTCATCATGGTATAATTTGTTTTATCGATTTCGTATCATAACATAATTTGGTGTTGTGATAGCAAGGGTTTGGACATATTTTAAGGTTTTGAGGTGTATTACGAACTTAATATCAAGGTAAAACCCTTCTTTCATCGATTCTAGCTTTGATAAGCCGCAAAAAGCAATTTGCGATGGAAATACATATCTTTTATCAAATTATCGTGGAATCTTCTATTCTTGTGTGTTGATTATGGTCCTGCCTTGTTGTAGTATCAAGCGGGGTTGTAAGTAAAAGTTGTTAGGCCACATGAATTCAGCGAAAAAGGTATGTTAAGGCTAATCCTTTCTTACGGCATGTTTCCTTAAAGCTTAAGAGCAATGTAATTGGGTTGTTATCGTTGTTATACTTGTAGCCACTATTGTTGATTGTTCGTTGCTCGAGTGGATATAATCCTCCCTTGTCGGGATTCTTATTCAGTTAGTAGCATCTCTATGTAGAACACGAATTAGAGGTTATTCGAATAGGTTGCTTATAGCTAAATTGCTCGCTTTTAGCCTATTAGATTGTTGTTGTTTCCCTTGGGGCTATTGTCGTTAGCTGCAGGAATGTGATCTATGCCTAGAAGGGCTATGTTCTGCCTACGAGGCTATATTGATGCCTAGAAGGTATATGAGTTTCCGACGAGGCTATATTGATGCCTAAAAGGGCTATGAGTTGCCTACGGGGCTATATTGACGCCTAAGAAGGCTATGTGCTGATACGCTCAAATTACACCTCCCTAAAGAAGTATAAGCGATCGTTATCAAGTAAAGAACCCAACTTGTAGGTTGGGGTCGATCCCACGAGGAAAATGGTTTAGATTTTACTTTAACCAACAATTATATTCAATTAGTCAAAGTACTTCCAGAAACAAGTAATTAAAAGGGGGGAATTTTGTGAAACAAATTGTAAGAATTCAGTAAGTAATCAGTAAAGAAAAGTCAATTTCGGTTGTTATCAAGATGAGAAAATTAACTAGGGTATACGTGTTCACCACAAGCTCATAACTCGGTAATCCTTGTAATAGCAATCCTTTCCTAGTGTATTACATGCAAAGTGATAAGTTAGGTATCTCTAAATCCATGGTCCGGCATCAAGAGAATTTCACCCCGCACCTTGGTCCGGCTACGTGTGTATAACTTACTAACCCTTACCTTTACCTCATATTAGACAATCATAATCGATGTTTGGCTTACTTATTACTTCGCACCAATCAAGACTAGCCTATTAGATAGTATCACACTAAATCTATGTTGATAATTCTTTTCTTGTTGATTACCTTCTTGGTCCGGCAAGTAGCAACAAGGCGAGTTCTAATGCGTGCACTCGTTAAAAAGACTTTTGAACGAAAGAATTATCAATGCATGCAAAACACTATTCAAGAATTGCTTATTTACTATTCATACTTTGTTAATCGCTCATGGATCCCACAACCCTAGTTGTGAAGTTTAGTTACCCATAATAGCAAGAACGCAATTCATAGTGTTAGATGAAGAAATTATGAACTTACGTAAAGAGAATAACAAACCTAGAAATTCAACTTGAATTGCAAAGCCAAAATCTTTGCCTTGGGAATTTGGTCGGAAACCCCCCGTCTGATCATTTACAGCAAAAGCATCCTCTTCATAGTAACACTCTTCAACTGGTGGTGGAGTTCTAGTTAAGTAATTCACAGTATTTACCTTTTCTGTTCCTCCGCTCACATGCTTCAATACCAACCCCAACTCGGTCCTCATCTGGGCCATCTCCTCACGAATATCATCTGCAGAATTGTTATTTGTATTATGAAATGTGTTTCTCCCAGTATCTGACCTCCTAGTGCTCCATGCTTTATTGTTGCGAGAGATCCTCTCCAGTTTTTCAGCAATCTGTGCATATGTACAATCACCATATGAACCTCCGGCAATAGTGTCAAGTACTGCTTTATTGTTATCATCATGTCCTCGATAGAAATATTCCTTCAGCAACTCATCATCAATACGGTGATTTGGGACACTTCTAACAAAGGCAGTGAATCTGTCCCACGAGCTACTCACGGACTCTCCAGGTAATGCCACAAAATTGTTGACCCTATCTTTGTGATTGAGCTTCTTGGACACCGGATAGTACTTTGCTTTGAACACCTCAGCCA
>NW_006239272.1:421485-422795 GCF_000226075.1 Solanum tuberosum | reverse complement strand
GCTAGTGCCTTAACACCTAGTCGCTCTTCAATTTGCACTTCTGTCCCAGTCTCCACTCTGTAAGTTATAGCAGATATTGTTTGGAGCTCACCACTCTGCTTCATGGACCTACAAATATTGAAAGTTATTTCTTCATTATTCAGTCTGAACTTCATTTGTCCCTTTTCCATATCAACCAACGCACGTCCTGTGGCAAGAAATGGTCTCCCAAGGATGATGGGAACCTCAACATCAACCTCACAGTCAAGAATCACAAAATCTGCCGTAAAAATGAAAGACTCCACTTTCACTAGCACATCGTGGAGTACACCAATGGGCCTTTTCATAGTTCGATCGGCCATTAGTAACCGCATTGCAGTGGGCTTTGGGTCCCCTAGACCCAAATTCTTGTAAATAGACAGGGCATGAGGTTGATGTTAGCACCAAGATCACATAATGCCTTAGCAAAGTGTAACAACCCTATAGTACATGGGATCGTGAAAGCACCCGGGTCTTCCTTCTTCTGCACAAGAGATCTTGTAGCAATAGCGCTACAATGCTGCAATTTATCATCATCTTCAAAACTCACAGACCTTTTCTTTGTCACCATATCTTTCATAAACTTCGCATACCCAGGCATTTGCTCCAAGGCTTCTATCAAAGGAACATTGATAGAAAGCTGCTTCAGCATAGTAATAAACCTGCGATATTTACCATCTTCAGTCTTCTTCACTAACCTCTGTGGAAAATGTGGTGGAGGTCTAGGTATGGGGACCACTGTCTGAGATATCTCCGCTTTTTTCTCTGTCGCATTCTCAAACTCTTCTCTAACCTCTATCACATCATTTTCTTTTCTAATATTAACTTCCACCACAGACGGCCTAGGTGGATCTATGGTTTGCTTACCCCTTCGAGTAGTAACTGTCATACAATGACCATCATTCTTTGGATTCTGAATGGTGTTGCTAGGAAGAGTACCAGGTTGACGTGGGTTCACTGTAGTAGACAATTGGGTCATCTGCTGCTCTAGGTGCTTTATTGACACTACGTGGGCATCAACCTTTTGTCCAATACCAGACAAGTCGCTTCTCATCTCCTTCACATTCTCATCAGTTGCATCAAACCTTCTCATTATCTTCTACATCATATCTTCAATACGCGCCATATTGCCTCCAGTTTCCCTAGTACCAGATTCCTGATTTTGAGGGGGAACATAAGGTCCAACCTGATCGTTTCTGTTAGCATAGTTGTTTCTGTTGTAGTTGTTGTCACGATTGAAGTTCCCATCCTGGACATATGTAACGACTCAGAAAATGATAGAGTGAAACTAG
>NW_006239272.1:407225-421385 GCF_000226075.1 Solanum tuberosum | reverse complement strand
GATCAAACCATGACACATATCAACCAACTGACAGACAACATACACCTTATCACTGTCACCAAGGTACCAACTTTCCGACAATGTAACTAGTGCCCTTACTTCAAACGAAATCCCCTTTTCACAAAAAATGAATGTCATTCATGGTACAAGGATTTATTCAACACTCACGCTCAGAAGTAATTTCAAATACAGTTAGTGCTTAATTCCATAAGCTTGCCCTTATTTTCACTGCTTAGACTCTCCAAACTAGACTAAGCACCTCCGTGAATGCTCTTTTTCTGCATTTCTTTCAGCTGTCTCTATACTTTCGCGCCTGAACATCTTTCCTACAAAATATGATAAAAACACATTAAAACCAATACAAAAAGGCCCTAGACACACACAACTTGTAAGTGAACTGTATTAGAAATACCGTAAACTCACGGTATATCACGTGCTGCCTATAGGGCCAAATTGTTGCCTAAGAGTGCTATGAGTTGTCTATAAGCTATATTGATTCCTAAGAGAGCTATGTGTTGCCTACGAGGTATTATTATTGCCTAAGAGGTCTATGTGACTGCCTACGGGGCTAGGGGACTACCGATAGGGTTATATAGACTGATTGGCACCTTATGGGCTTATGGGGCCTGGGTAGGTGGTCTTTTTTGTTGTTTGTACCTGCCGAGCTGACGGGGGCTTGGTTAGATTGTTGTTTTATTATTTTTCATATGCTTAGATTTAGGAGTAGGTCAGTACACTTATCTTATCCTTGATTTATTTATCGGATTACTCCAGTATATTAGGATACCTGCTCATAGTCTATTGCCTTTCATACTCGGTACATTATTTCGTAGTGATGCCCCATTGCCTGGGGGTACTGCATTTATGCATGCAGGTCCCGATAGACCTCCTCAGCAGCAGGATTGAATTCTATCCGGTTGGCTAGCCCCTTTCCTCCGGAGTTGTCAAAGTTGGGAGGTTTGTTAGGTTTTGTATATATTTTATGGGTAGGCTAGGGCCCTGTCCCACCAATATTTACTACTCTTAGAGGTTTGCAGACTAGTGTGTGGGGTGCATAGCTACATTATGGCCATGCTGGCCTAGTTTGTTGGTTTGTTGAAGCTTGTTAGCTATTTGATGTATTGTCTTGATATATACCTGCTTTCAGTTTCGGTATAGAGATCATGGTGGCCTCGACAGCCCAATCAGGACTTCTGTGCTAGTTGGCTATTTCTTTATATGAACTCTTGGGAGTAGTTGTTTCTTTTATAGATCTATTGATAGTGACCTTGCCGGTCGAGGGCTTAATTTTAAGCTGAGATATACTTGTTTGTTTTCTTGATTGTGTGTGGATGCCAAGAGCTAGTAGCGAATGGTTCAGCAGGGTCGGCTCGAGTCTGAGTTTTGGCATTAGGAGCCAGTTGCGCCCCTTGAGTTTGGGGCGTGAAATTGATTATCCCAATTGATGAATCTTGATTGATAAGTGTAATGTAAACTTGTAAAATTAAAGGATGATTTTCTTATATACTCATGTCACTACTTCCATTTTGTCGGTCTATGAGTCATACTAGGTACATGTGGTTTTGTACTCATACTACACTTGCAGCACTCTTTTGTGGTTGTATTTTGAATTCAAATGCATTTCGTGGATCTTTCAGAGTTGAGCTTGATTTATCTTGGAGTTGTGGTGAGTTGCTTGGTTGTTTCGTGGCCCACACCTTCCTCTATGTATTTAGTTATTATTTTATTTTATTATTCAGACTGAACATTTCTTACATCTAGGTTTATCATTTAGTTCCAGATTTGCATCGGAGTTTAGAAGCTCATGTACTTATGACACTAAATCTTGGGATGGTATTTCATATTTTCCATATTTTATTTAAAAGACTTAGTATTTAAGATATTTCTTGCTATTTATTTTTCCATATTTTAAGTTGAATTCGTTAACCTATTGGGTTGGCTTACCTATCGGTTGGGAACATAGGTGTCATCACGGCTTGTGATTTTAGGTAGTGACAACTTGGTATCAAAGCGCAAGGTTAATCAGTCTCACGAGTATAAGAGTTGAGTCTAGTAGATGAGGTTGGCTTACCTAAGAGTATGGTTCTGCCTTAGGCAAGTAGAACAACTCATTTTCGGTGTGGGGTAGACATTGGATTCTATGTTAAGCTCACATGGTCTATGTCGGTTAAGGCTAATTTCCAAAACAAGAACATGATTATGAATTATAAATCATGGTTACCCAAGAAGCTTTACTTAGCATGGATAGGATTATGGGATCTTATTCATTCATGGCACAAGTATGCTTTGAGGGTAGTTATGATATGTTCCTTTTATGATATGATGACCTATGTTTATGACTTATGCTTATGATGTGTGCTTAGTTTGGATTGTAGCTTGAAAGGCCCTTCCAATGCATGTGTGACTGAAGGTGGATGTTCCCTTGTCCTTTATGATGAACTAAACATGAGATCAAAGAGATGATCAATATGCATGATGACTTAAGGCTACCTAAGAAGTGGTTATTTTGTATGGTGTATGTTTAGATGGATTGTTGCTATAGTTGCCTTCCATGATATGATTGACTAAAGGTGAGAGATTCCCTTGTCTATGATAAGTAAGCTAAAGATAAGATCAAATATGATAAAGAGGTTTGGTGGCCTAAAAGGGGTACTTAGCCTAGATGGGATTATGGGGTCTCATCTATGCATTGCACAAGTATAACTTGAAGGTTACTTATGAAGTTTCTCCTATGTTAAGAGGATTTGAGTATGGACTATGCTTATGAATATGTGGTATTTCCTATGTCATTGGATTATGCCTTATGTTGACTTAGGCTTATATTATGCCTATGTTGGAGATTATGCTTATGATTGTGTTATTGTCTCTTATTCTTATGTCTTATGTTGGCTAACGTTTATGTTATGCTCTTATGATGATTATGCTAGCTAACATATTTAGTACATTTCGTACTAACGCATACTCTTGCCTACATTCTTATCAAATGTAGGGTTCGGCGATTATTGAGTTTCATTCTTGAGGATATATTTCTAGAAGTGCAAAAGAGTTGAAGATTTGGTGAGTCCTCATAGAATCGAGGATTGATCACCTTTCTTTATGTCTTTTATTTTCATGTTTTAGACTTTTGTATGGGCTGCGTTCCAAAGTTTATTCAAAGTGGTTTTAGATTGTTTGAGACAAAGTGTTATAGACTTCCGCTTGCTTTTATAAAGACTTCGATTGTAAAGGAAAGTTTTAAAATTTCCGCATCATTTCTATTTACTTTATGTTATGATATGTTAAGTGGCTTGTGTTAGGCCTTTCGGGGTCTAGTACGCCATGTTACATCTAGGGTGTACCCCTGGGTCGTGACATGAAGGGTGTGGTAAGATTTTGAAAGAAGCGTAAGTTGAGTCCGAGGTATAATTGTCCTTTTTCAAGATTATTTATTGTATTGGTTAGGTGACTTACAAGTTGGATTTTCCTCTTGGTTTGTCGTATGTTCATCATATATTTCATATTCAATGATAAAGTAGTATCATTAGGATGGTGCTCGTGTGAGTCAATGAGATTCAATGTCACTTGATAAGAATTTGACTTTTGAAAAGGATCGGGTAACCATCTTGGATAGGCAGCTTCGAAAGTTGAGGTTGAAAGAAATTGCTTTAGTAAAGGTTTAGTGAAAATATTACTGATTGAAGAAACTACTTGGCAGACTGAGTCATACATGCATAAGAGATATCCTAGTGGTTTGTAAGCGTTCAAGAACATTTTATTATTTTTATCGTTCGAGGACGAACGTTTTTTTTAATGGTAGATGATGTAACAATCCGTTAAATCGTTTTGAGTTCTAGTAGTGTTTTAACTCTTCTCGCAAATTTTAGATAGAAATTTTAGACTATTCGAATAACTATGGTTATTTAATTGATGTATAACTTTTAAATAATTAATTTATTTGATAACTAATGGGCCAAATCTAAATTTATTTTAATATTGTATACTACTTGGCTCATGTATTAAAAAAGTTAATTGGGGGTTTAATTATTTTTGAGTCATAATTAAAGAAGAAGAAAAAATATTGCTGTCGATGAAGGAAATTTTCACTGTTTCCGCGAGGACTTGGAGATACTAATTATTTCGGGTAAAAACCTAACTAATTCTTCTTTACTATTCGTATATTATATTAGTTATTAAGAAGCATGAATATTATTATTATTATTATTATTATTATTATTATTATTATTATTATTATTATTATTATTATTATTATTATTATTATTAATTAAAGTGAATATGGTGGATCCGGCTCCCCTCCATTTCGTCAAGTGCACGTCTAGATTAGAGACATCTGTCATATTTAAAGTTTAAAGGTCAAGATTATATCATATGAACAAATATCATAACCATAGTTAAGTCAACTAATTTTAGAAAACTACTCTCCAAATTTGGTAAGGATTACAATATATTCTATACAAAATTTGATATTTATTAATATCATTAATTTCACATTATACAAAATTAATAATAAAATTAAATTATATTAAATTGACAAAAAAAGAATTAAAAAGTTGAAATATTATTAATTCAAAATGAAAGTAGTAAATATTTAATAATATATATTTTTAAAAATAATATATTACATTTAAAACGGATTACAAATATTAGAGATTTAATTCATAGCCTTTTATGAAAAATAATATGTTAATTACAAAACAATAGACATAATAATGAAAAAGTGAAATAGAGAGGGTGAATAGTAGTACTGTTCAACTCTCTTTATATATGGAGAATAAAGAGTGAAATGGAGGGTGGTTGGAGAGCTCATTCTCTATTTTACTCTCCATATATAGAGAATGGAGAGTAAAATAGAGTGGGATTGAACTGATGTTTGGCTAGGGATATTATAGCTGCGATTTTAGATGGGAAATGTTTCATGGAAATTTACCTGGGAATATATTACCAAGGAAATTACTTGCAGAATTTATTGTTGCGATTTTAAATGAGTATTATTCATATGAATTTACCTAGGTATCAAATTATAATCCAGGAAAATACCCACAAAATTCTCTTAATTAATTTTTACTAATATTGAAGTGGTTGAATCTTGTGTTTATGATTAAAAAAATAGTGAAATAATTTTATCAATTGCCTAACCATGTATTATTAATTTTTATTTAGAGCAATAATTATATACAAACTTTAGTGTGTTATTGAAGGTTTAAAATATCTCATTATCAATTATGTTTCCTATTTTAGATACATAATTTTCTTTGTTCTTTTTATTGAAAGAAGAACACATACATTGCATGATTAATCAATTAATCATTTAAGAGGTAATAATACTATCCACATAGTAATACTTGAAAAAAAAAAATTATAGATGAAGTTCCATTTATGAAGGATTTTTATCATATAAGAGGATTAAATATCATTTAAAAAATAGGAATGACATCATTATATTTAAGATTTTCCAAATACGAAACTATTCTCTCTTTTTTTGAATATGTAAAATTTTAGTCATCTTATCAAGTAATTTGTGTTTGTTTCTTATTTAAGAATTTCAAAAGACATATATTATAGAAAATATATCTTTATTTTTATTAAAGACATGGATATTTATGTATTTTCTTATTTAAATTTCATAAAAAAATATAAAAAATAAAATTATTTACTACTTTAATATACTTAGTTACGAAATGACCGCAATAACCATTTAGTATCCATTTATGTACTTGATATTTTAATCATTAGCATAATCACTCAGAGTGTGTAAGCATCGAGTTTTCATAATATATAGAGTATAAATATTTAATTTTAAAATACAAAAAGTTTGAAATTGATTCATATTACAAGGGTTTATATTTAATATAATTAATTTCAGAAAAAAATAAAAAAGATATAATATTTTTTTTACATCTACGATTTAATGAAAGGGAAAGATTTAAAGCTGTCATGTGACTTGAGTGGTTAAAAGTTTGTATTGTCATGTGACTTGAGTGGTTAAAAGTTTGTATTAGTTACTCCCTCTTATCAACAATATATTCTCCTCTATATTATTTTGGAATGTCTAGCAATACTTGTCTATTTTATGAAATTAGTGGTTAGTTTTACACTTAGTTCCTAATTTATCCTTATCATTAATCATAGTTATTTTTCTATTATATTTTTCTAGACATTGTATTTATTACTCTCTTCCCTAATTATTTATCAACTTTTGAATCGGTACACCTATTAAGAAAACAATGATTGACATAATGAGTTTACTATTTGACCCATATTAATTATGAAGAAGATGAATTAAAAATTTAAAATTTGCAAGTTTTTCAAAGTAATTAATTGATGGTATAATAGGTAAACAAAATTGTCTTTTCTTGATTTGTCAAAATGAACAAGTAAAAAAGGAAAATTGGAGAAGTAATTACGGCCAAGGGAGTATATTCAAATAGTGATATAGTAAAATTACTCTTCTATTTATAATTTCTTAAGAAGTGTGTAAAGTCAATAGTGAACAAGTATTGTTGGACATAGGGAGTATATTTTATACACTAAGTAGGCGTTTGGCCATGCATACCATATCACGATATGAAATCGTGAAATAGAATCAACGTTTGGACATGCGATTTTATGCTGATTCCATCTCATGAGATGTGATTTCATATTCTCCAAAAACCATGATATGAGAATTCATATCATGATTTGAGATATTTTTAATACAAAAAATTATCCATAAGTTTATATTTTGTTAAAACAATCCCACATTTATATCTACTAACCATTTATTTTATATGTAAATAAAATTTATAATGGCATCATTACTTTTTAAAATTTATTATTCTCATCAACATCAAATTTATTATTCTCACCAACATATATTCACTTTAACTCACACCAACCGATTGTTGAGTAATATTAAAGACTAATACACTACAATTTTATGTTCTAATTTTTTTTATGAATTAAAGTTAGATGAAATAGTTACTTAAGTGAAGAACAAATAGCTTTGTAATAATTTATTATGCAATTTTATAAATTTTTGTTTATTTGGTAAGATTGAATAAACAATTGGGGCTATTTTAATAGTTTTACAACTTATGAGATTCTTATATTTATGAGAAAATATACAACACAAAAATTTCATATCGCATGTCCAAACAAAACTTCAATTTCATCTCATAATTCCATATTATGATATCATATCATGATTTCATATCATGATACCATATCGCATGGCCAAACGAATATAGAGGCTTGTGCAATATATATTATTTTTTATTTTTCAATATGTGATATTCATTAAATTTGGAGAGTTAGCCACTTTATAAAATATTTTAAATTTAATTATTGTACTTATTAATATTTTTACGTTATTTTAAATAATATATATACATATATTATTCTTCGATCCTAATTTATACGGCACAAATGAAATATAAAGTCAACTCAACTTTTATAGAGTTTTTAAATATTTCAAGTTGTTAATTATTGTAGTGATTTATAGTACTCTTTCTTTCAGTAACTTTACATATAATCTTTAAATATAAAAATGAAATAAAATCAATAAATTTAAACAAAAACAATATTCTCTCTATCCAATTTATGTGACACATTTCAGATTTTGAGATTCAAACAAGTTTATCTTTGATCGTAAAATTTTCATATATCTTTTAAATATTTTGAATTGTCAATTATTGAGACTCATAGTACTGTTTACATAGTTTACAACTATATAAATTTAATTTTAAAAAAATTAAAGATTCCATGAGCAAACTCTCAATCAAATTTAAATTGTTTGACTCTCAAAAAATAACATGTGTCACTTAAATTTGGAGAGAGGAAGTATTAAATATTACTACATCTGTCCACTTTTAATTGTCATTGTTTCCTTTTTTAGAGTCAAAATATAAGAAATTTGACTGACATTTTATGATGTTATTTTTCATCATATTGATCTGTAAAAAATTGTAATTTATAGTATTTTTCGTATAATTTTTGAATATCTATTTTTTTTAAATATCGAATTAATGTAATCTAATTTAAATTTGAAAATTAGTCAAATTGACTTTCGAAAAGCGTAACATGACAATTAGAAATGGACGGAGGGAGTAATGAATAGCTGAATGGGATAAATGTTTCTAAGAAGTTGTGCTAATTTCTTTGGAAATATAGTAAAAGTAGTACTCCATCTACTCCTTTTTATATGTCGATCTTACTAAAAATAGATGATCCTTAATATTTGTTATTTTATAAAATCAATGCATAAATGACATTATTCTTCATATTTTCCCCTTGAGAGTTATTAACTTTGAAAGTATGAATTTGACCAACATTAAATACTAAATGATTAATTCATGTTCATTATCAATTAATTAATCAAAATAAATTAATTTATGTTCATTTATTGAAAATTCAACTTTAAGAAAATACTAAATAAGGGTACAATAGTAAACTTAAATAATTTCTTAAGAGATGTGAAATCTAAAATGGTAACATATAAATAGAAACGGAGTGATTACTTAATTACTAGTACTACACTACTAGTATTATATTTTGGAGTATATACAAATATTAAATGACGCCTCTCAGCCGACATTATAAAGCAAATTGGGCCCACAAAATTCAAACTAAAAATTTAAATTATAATTTACATAAATCTCAGTGTTAAGAGTTATTATATTCAAATTACAAAAAATTATTAAAATTTATGAATTTTGAATACATCACTGGACTTTTAGATACATCACTGGACATCCGGATACATAGGTAAGGGATGTATCCGAGAGGGGATAGGACATCCGGATACATCATTGAACTTTCGTATACATCAGTTGACATCCGGATACATATGTGAGGGATGTATCAGAGAGGAAAGGGTTGTATCCGAGAGGGGGATAGGGATGTATCAACGAGAGGAGAGTGATGTATCCGAGAGGGGATTTTTGAAATATTTTTAAATGACAGAGAATAAAAATCCCATATATAACTTTTCTATTAACTACTATACGCAGTCTTTGATACAGCATATCTAATTTTGTAGTTAAATATTGCTATTTTATTCATGAAAATGAAAGAAGAATTGAGTGGAAACAATACTAAACATTCTGGTGAGTGAGAAAGTCAAAGGTGGATGGAACATTGAATGTGGACAGCTAGCGTAGTTGTTAAAAAGAAAGAGTTACTATTAGTTAATGATAGAGTGATAAGTAAAGCATTGACTACAGAGTGCCACTTTCAAATTTTGAATATGTATGTATGCGTCAGTTGCAAAACCACAACAACCTAACATTCATAAATTAGCACGAAAACGGGGTCAATCTATACGTTTCAAAGAAAAAGAAAATAACAAGGAGCTAGTTATAGATGGGATACATATTCAAACTTCTCTGTAATATCATTTATTATACTGATATGACATTTTGACCTAACTCAACTCCAAAAACTAGCTCATGAGGAGAAGTTTGTCCAAATCCATATAAGGAGACCAAATTTTCATCCCTTTACCGATGTGGGACATCTTAAGAATATTTTTTGACAAATATAATAAAACTGGCTATTATAGAAAAGTCTTATTGTATAATAAATTAATATTTAGTGACGTTAATACGTTATATAAACTATGAGTCTTTTTATTATGTCAGAAACTTATAGAACCTGAAAAAGTTAGGACATGAATTATTTATTTAATTTTTCTATGTTGGTCAAATTCATATTTTCAAGGCTAATAACTCTAAAGGGTAAAATAGAAGGAATATTGTTATTTATGCATTGATTTTATGAAATGACTAGTATTAAGGAACATCTATTTTTAGTAAGGACATAAATAGGAACGGAAGGAGTATATGCTACTACTAGGGGTGTTCACGGGTCAATTGAGATCGGTTATTAATAAAAACCAAAATCAAACTAACTTGATCGATTTTAAAATTAGCAAAATCAAACCAATCCATTCAAAATGAAAAATGATTAGAATGACTGACATTTATAAGATTGTAAAAATTGTTTGTAAAAATAATATATTACTATGTATGTATAATAATAAAATATATGTATATAATTTATCGTTTCATTTCGATTATTTCTTCGATTTTTATGAACAAAATCGTAATCAAACCAAACAATATTGGTTTTTTAAAATCTAAAACCAAACAAAATCTAAATAAAATCAATTTATTTTGTCGATTTGACTCAATTTTTATCCAAATCATGAATATCCGTAGCTCCTAGATACTACAAAGGAGTGAAATTGAGCAATGCTTTGCGCTTGCTTCTAGTTATTGTTGTGTTGGGAAGAACTACTAGTAAACGTAGTGAGATATGATATTGAGAAAAAAGGAAAAAGTAAATTAGAAAGAGTAAAAGAGATTTCACATTATTGTCAACAAGTACCCATGTGTTAATGCTTTGCTTTGTGTGCAACTTGTAAATCTGAATGTGATCTACTTTCCGCAGGATTTGGAATACCCAATCTTGTTACTCCGTAATGCTCGGATTCTGTTTTTCACATTAGTAATCCACAAAGAAAAGTCAATAACATACACTCACTTCTTTAATTTGTTTGATCATATATTGATTTTACATTGGGTTGGGTAAACAACATAAATTTATGTAGTTTAGATTTTAATTATAAGTATTCAGGATAGTTTCGAATGTTACTTCCTCTATCACATTTCGTTGGTTGGATACATGTATCTTAATTCAACAGATATATGTATCCGAGGAATTGACAAAGCAGGAAACATGTTTAATTAAGCATTCTAACTAAAATGCTTGATTTAGGGAGGAAATCACTTCATTAACAGATTTTGAATATATCTAGTCTAACAACTTCTAAAGAATTCAAAAATATTTTAATTTCTTCCATTTATTTTTGAGCAACAAAAAAAGTGAAGAACTTTTATTTTCAGAAATTTGAATTTATTTCTTTGAATTTTGAGATTTTTTATTTTCAATTTTCATGTGTAGAGAACAACGTGTTTCTCGCACTCTAGTTGGTTGTTACTTTGTTGAATAATCTGATAAAAGTATATTGTTGTTTTGGAACAAAATACGGACCTTGTTTTGAAAATCTTATATAAATCAAAATCATTAATTATCTTGACCAGGATATGTGCCTTTTACTAATGTATTTGAAGTATGTATCTAATTCATGCATTTCATTTCATTAGGTGTATCTACTATATACGTGTATCTGATACATACTTAGTGACTTAGATGTATTAATTATGTACTAGTTAAATGTAGCATATAGTCGATATATATTTGAAACTTGTTTATGTATCTGAATTATGTATCCAATTATTCGATATTAATCTTTTCAATGGAATTTGAATCAATAAATGTGTGTGTCACTCCCCGAGCTACCCCCGAGATGCGGACACGGGACCTAGGACCACAAGTGATCCCAAGCTAACCCTGCTGGCATGATCATGAGCATACTAAATATAAACTGAATAGTAGAAACTATGCGGAAGCTATAATCATAAACAAAATGAAAAGATGGGGAATACCCATATACTATAACAGAGATATATGAAAACTGATTAGTTTAATACAAGTAAGATATTAACTCATTACTAAGCTGAATCTATCTATGTCTGAAAATAGCCTCTAACTGAATAGAAATGTTGGTACAGGCCCCAACTAAGTCTAGCAAAACAGAAACTAAAGACCTAAAAATACTGAAAAGAACCTCATGACTATTGTCCTCGGAGAATGAGGACTCACCACTGATTCTGCTGAACTGGAGATCGAAAATCAATCTAAGCGTGATCTGGATGCTGAGAACCTGAACCTACATCACGAGAAGATGTAGCGCAGAGTATGCGTCATTACTTGAAAGGTACTGAGCATGCAGGATAGAATATAACTGAAATACCATATAACTTAACAAAGCAAATAAGCAATGATATAATCTGAACATGATATAGATACTGAATGTTGAGATAACTGAATGCAGTGACCAATTTATAACATGCTGAAACTGAATACTGGATATACTGATAAATGGTCAATGCAATAGAATCTGACTGAACTGTGGGAGCTACTAATAACCGATAATCAAAACCACATGAGCTAAATGTGGAGTCCGATGTATACGCCCCATCGAGAGGACCCAATATACCCTGCTAGAGGTATAGAGGCATGCTGGCGTGATCACTGAAATGATGCCCACAGAGGGGACTTACAACCTACGTGGCTAGTAGTTCTGGGACTATTTGGGTACGCTGAACCCTAGTCCAACTCAGTATTATGCTACTCCCAATGGATTAAGTGATTAACACATTATGACTGAATTTCTGTAAGTTACTGGATAGCTCAAACTGGACATGCAAATTGAGTATGCAACAATTAACTGATATTGATGCATTAAATAACTGAGGCATGTATAACTGAATAACTGATATATCTGACCTAGCATGTGTAATTCAAGAACTAAAGAAATAAATAGCTATGGTTCTGGAATTCATGCAATAAACTGAATATTAACATACTAATTTGATTTGGATCATTCTAACAGCTAAGAACCCAATAATTCTAACATTTAAGAAACCCTGGGTCTAGTCATAATAAGGGAATCAAGAAACTGACTGAAAACTAGGGACCTAATGGGTAGAAAAGAACCCACTAGTGAAATCCCACATACCTAGTGACAAATTCCATGGAGAAATCTTTAGATTTCGGGGTTGGAACTGATGGAACCTTGTGCGTTCTTGAACTAGGGTTCTTGACCATTTTCTCCTCTTTTGCTTCTAATTTTCTATGTTTTGATTAATGATTTGACTTAGGTAAGTTCTAATTATGTTTCTAGGCTTAAACTGACTAAAACCTCATAATTTAAGGTCTAAACGATGTAGCTTAGGGGTCCAACGAAATAGAAAAAGACCAAAATACCCCTGGCTTAACTGTTGTAGGAGTGATCGATGACGGGACCTACGGGCCGTAGGTCAATCTACGGTCCGTAGATTGAGGTCGTAGGTCAAGTCTGCCCGACATCGCTTCACTAAACCGAGTATAACGTTTTACTCGGAGGTCGGATTTTAGCAAACTCGGTGGCGTTGGAAAGAGGATTCAATTATCTATCATATCATAGGTCATGGGACACATAATTATTTTTTTGCTAAGAGTTATGACCATTTGAAGTTGACCCAAATTAACAATTTTGCTCTAACTGGCGCTGCTGACCCTCACCTACTGTCAGACCTACGGACCGTGTTGGTCGGACGTCGTTTGCGTCAAAGGCTGGGTAAAGTGGGCCTCGATCCACGAACATAGACCACCGACCGTGGCCTGACCTACGGACCGTGGTCTGACCTACAGACCGTGGGTCTGTCCGTGGGTCGAGACTTAGCCGATTTTCTGAGCTGGGTTTGGGGAGGGGTTGCAGTGGTGAACCACGGACCACCAGCACGGATCGTGGTCTGACCTACGGTCCGTGGATTGCAACCGTGGGTTCTACCTACAACTTCTCAAAATCTGCATTTTTGGTATGTTTCAAATACGAGGTGTTACATTATCTTTCCCTTGGGAGCATTCGTCCTTGAATGAAGACTAAACTTGCTGCAATGAAGGGAGAGGGATGCAATCCCTACCACCAAACACTGAGAACTGAATTTTTGACTGAACTGAGTTTCAAGAACATGCAAATACACTGAAAATGCAAGTACAAACTGAAGGAACATGTTCTAAGACTGAATTTACACATGAATGACTGAAAAACTGAAGAGGAACTATTACCTCAAGTTGGAGTGGAATCGGAAGGAAAAAGGTGAGGATACTTGGCTTTCATGGCCACTTCTGCTTCCCAAGTAGCTCCGTCTACAGACTGACTCCTCCACCAAACCTTGACTGAAACGACTTCTTTGTTTATTAACCTTCTAACTTGACGATCAAGAATCTCAACGGGTAAATCCTTATAAGAAAGGCTATATTTTACTGCCACAGTCTCTAATGGCATTACGGATGCTAGATCACCCACACACTTCTTCAAAAGTGAAATGTGAAAGTTTGGATGCACTGCTGCTAAATCTGTTGGCAACTCTAACTCATAAGCCACTTTACCAATCCTTTTCAAGATCCGGTAAGGGCCTACATATCTGGGACTGAGCTGCCCTTTCTTCCCAAATCTCAATACCCCCTTCATAGGTGACACTTTCAGGAAAACCCAATCATCAACTTAGAACTCTA